>NC_046166.1:26109938-26195244 GCF_011064425.1 Rattus rattus | reverse complement strand
GAGTCACTTAAATATCTTTTATGTCTTAAAATGAAATTATATAATCACCCTACATTTGCTTTTCTCTCAACAGATGTACCCATATAATGCATTCTTTATCATTAAAATTTATTATTATCTCACAATAATTCTAATTTGCTGAAATGCAGGGATTTATGTATACCGGATTTAAATTTCTAAATTTAAATGCAAGTAATTTCCGGCATCTGGCTGACAGCTATAATGCCATTTTCCTTTAAAAAGTAAATAATAATAAAAAATGGTGTTCTTGATCCTGTCTTTAAAGGGAAGTGTTGAACCTTGTTATAAGAGGAAGAGAAATACAATTTTTCAGTTAAACTTCTGTTCCCTGTTATCATCCTGACCATTCAAAGTTTAAATCATCAATGCTTTTCTGGTCTACTTTTTGTTGTTTTAAAATGTCTCAGCTGATCTTTTGATGCCTCAGGGAAACTTAATAAAGCTTATTTGATTTCAAGTTCGAATTTTAAACATCACTAATTTTGGATATCACAGCAGTGGACAATGGCATTATTAGTGTTCCTCTGCCTTTGCTGCAGATGACATGTAATTGAAGTTAACTAACTTCCACTTAGTCTTCTTTCTTCTTCTTTCTGAGAGGAAATTACTTTTTTTCCTGTATTTTCTTGCTTAGGGGAATAAGTTTTCCACTAAATGAAGCAACAGAATTTATTTCTGTGGAAAAGGATAAAAGACGTGACTTGGTTATCATTTGTAATCAGTAAATTTTCTTTGATTTGGAGACTATAGACATGAGTGAGTTATGGGTAGCAGCAGACTGTAAGACTGTAAGGAGATGACTAGAAGTCTGCACTTACCTTGGAATTTGTAACTACTTGGTGGTTACCTCTTTGGTGATTCTCCACATTTTCTGGGTCATGTTCTAGAACATTCTATAAAAAAGTTTACAACTTCAGGCTTGTTTAGCTTTCAGAAATCTTTCCTTATCCTAAAAGCTTTTTCCTTTACTCATTAGCATTCTTAATTTGTTCATCATCACAGTATAACAAAAAAAAACACAAACAGTCAAAACATTGTCTTTTTACAGATATGGAGGGTAGAATTCAAGATTTAGTTGTCAGGATATTTGGGTCTGTTAAGTTCCAGTTTCTGGCTCACCATACTGTTTTTGTATCTTCATCTTACTTATGCTAAATGTATAGGAAGATGGAGTACAAAGATGGGGAGAGAAGTAAGAGAAAGAAACTTTCTGTCCCTCCTTCCTGTTTTTCCAGATACTTGATCCTACTACTGGATTAAGTATCTGTCTTCATGATTTTATTTAATTTACACTTTAATTTCTCTGAAACCTCACCTCCAAATACTATTATCTAGACTTAGGATTTCAAATGTGGATTTTAGGGAGACACCATTCAGTTTATAACCATTGACCTTCACATCCATCCAATACCCATGTTGTTCCCACAATAACAGGGTTTATTGTGTCCAAATGCGTCCAGTATGCTAACTCATCAATTGCAAAATTAGGGTCACAGAGAAAATCAACATTATTGTTAGATGTTTACCTGAAAATACGGGATTGAGGAATAGGCCAGCCATTCCTCCCTCAAAAGGGGGGGTGTCATAGAACAGTGAAAATAAAACAGAGTGGTAGGTTTCCTGAATGTCAAAAAACATAGAAAAAGTTTACTTGAATTTATGTTTATTTTGAGAATTTCTCCCTCAATTTATGCTCTATGTTAGATGTTCAAAATGGCCTTTCCTTATAGGTTCTACTTTAACATTTTTGTGCATATTTTCCATCCTTAAATTTCTTACACTAGTTAGCATCACTATGAACAGAATATGACAATAATATTCAACTGTATATATATCTTTGGGTTTTTTGTAAATCAGAATTTGGCGTTTCACCCTTAATTCAGGAAATGTACCACACAATAAATTATCTTAGTGGCAGATCATATATATAAAAACTATAATCCTACAAAATTGTAATATAGATAGAAATTTATTATTACTGATGATATAAATTCCAATAATTGTAGCATCACATACATTCCATAAACAAAACAAACTGAATTGCTAATCATAAGGAAATATGGAAAAGCAGATTATGAAAGAAGAATTTCCTATTCTATATGTATAAAAAATTCTAAAAAATACATACCAACACAGAAAACATCTATATTGTTTGATAAGCGCTCAAGTTTAGTCCTGGATACAGCATGCAAGATGATGTGAAAGAGCTCACTTATAAAATGGAAAATCAATTAACAGCATGTCTTGGCATAATTCACGCTAGGGGATACATTAGCCAATGCATTTTGATACATGCATTTTCATGTGAAGATCATACATTTATTTTCCTTTTTATTTGAAAACTAAAAAGACATGGAGGGCTAAATATGTTTCTGAATATATTAAAATGATTATGTGGCTATACCTTTCATATAAAGAGCAGGTATGGCTTTTTCTTTTGGGTTGAAATATGATTGAATTTGTGTTAAATACTTGATTTTTTTTTAAATACCTTTTGGGCTAAATTTTTATATGAATTAGTATTAATTTGCTACAATTTATTGGAAAAATTTTGCCTTTTTTTTCTCATTTGTCTATGATTACTGATCAATTAATTCTATTTTTCTTGCTTTTCATGTTCATTGACTGTTTGTTTTTCTCTCATGTCCAGCTGTTTGAGTCTCCCTGGCAATTTAAATATCTTGTCTGACTCATCTAGTATTATTTCATACAGATATTCTGAGATTTGCCTTACAATCATTTTCTATTAAGGTGTGAGGTTGTTAATAATGTTGCTTCTTCACTTCTTTTTAATTTTGATCAGGATTTTAATTAAATGAGTTTCCTTTTCATTTTATTGGCCAGTTTATAAGATATTCTACAGCTTAAAGATTTACTGGGCTCAAATTTAGTGGGCTTAGAGGGAAATATTCTTCTTCTTACTGGTTTCTCCTTTCTATTAATTTCATCATTCTTCCATATTTCAAATTCTTGAAGAATGCCTTTATCCTTCTGTATGACATGTCATACATATACCATGTTTTGCTAATTTCTCTCTAGGTTTTCATCTCCAAAGATAAATTATTTAAAGGGAAACTGTGGTTAGCTTTTGTTCTTTATTTTTAATGATAAGTTACAATGATTTTATATTAACTAATAATTATGTTACTGCTTTATCAATTATCAATTTTTCCTTGTCCTCACTTAACAACACCATGAACATTGGTATTTTCTGTTCCAAATATTCACTAATGTAATCGAACATGAACACAGAGTAGGTAACTAGATTTATATGTGTTCTGTATAAAGTTCAAGCCCAAATAATCGCAAAAACAACCACATGAGCTAGACTCAATGACCTTTTTTTTATCAAATTATCTTTGAAGTCTGAAGTACATATTTTCAAAAAATTACCAGGACTTTAAACTGCAGCAATAGAAAGCCATGCTATGCTATTGTGTTTCAAATGTGCATGAAAAGTCAAGAGAAATTCCACATTCTTCGGACAATTTTCCTGTGAAAGAAGTTACTGAAACAACCTACAGTGTTCTTGATCCACATGGGTTTTTGATAAGAGTATTAACCTAGAAGTCACTAACGATTCTAAAGTGAGTCTGAGAGATATTTTAATATCTAGAACTGAATGCTGCTTTTTAACCTAACCCCATTAAGAATTTTAAGATTATTATAATGAAACAAGTAAATGAAAACAAGTTTTACACTTCTTTTTTTTTTTTTTGACCCAATTGGTAAGATACAATTGCCCACCTAAACATAAATAGCCCAGTACCATCCATCCCTTAAGAACATTAATAACAACCTGTAAATACACAGAGCAGAATCTTAACGTCATGTGCCATGGCTGCTCTCCCCCTCCCTCCTCATTCTTCTTCTATCCGCTCCAGTCTCCCTCCTCTTCCTTCAAACTTTTTCCACCCATTCTTCCTTCTCTCCAATGACAGGCCTCCTTCTATCCTGTACCGGCCCTCACCTGTATTTATAGGGGAGAAGGTACTGGTGAAGTCACCTGAGTCCGGAGCACATGACTAGGCAGCCGACCGCGGGGCAGTGGAATTAGCATAAAAATACAGATAACTCCAGGGCAAACCACAACATTTCCTCCTTTTTGTCCAGTTAAAAGGCCTTTTCACTTATACATAAATTGAGTACAATTATTACCATTCTACAATTTATAAAACATATGATACACTCAACACCCAGTCCATCAATTTTGTCCATTACCTAAAGCACCTTGTCACCTATCCTAAAAGACTATAATTCTATACCTGATTTATATCCCGGTTTGAGATAGTATGCCATCTGAAAAGTCACCCTTTCAAATTTATTATCCTTCTCAATGCTAAACAGCTTGGGTTGTTTATAAAACTACCAGTCTTCAACCACGACAGAAATCTTTGAATGACCAAATATCTATACACATAGGAAGTCTAACACGACTTCCAGAACTGAGAGGTTGTAGAGACAAATCTACACTAGCACAGTCCTCTGTTAGCAGCATGTAAGTGCAAGACTTCAGCCTTCTGGCCAAAAATCAACTGACAGACTCTTGAAATGCAGATTTTTAACAGCTGATCACCCAGTCTTGGCAGAGTTTATCAGTCAACTATTTTGCATAATTTGTCCTTTTCTGTACAGTATTAGTGTGCAGATGAAACAGGCAGTTTTGTCCAGTGGCTAGCCACAAAGTATTGCCTTACCTGGAGGTAGAGATGTTCAAATTCTTCATTAAATCCACCAAAGGGGAACTGTTAGGAGCAGATATGTCTCATCAAAAGATAAATAACTGTTAATCTCAAATGTTCTGGATTTCTGACTTTTTTGAAAACCATCTATCTATATAAGACAATCTAGATTATTATCTTTATATCTTAAATATTATCTTGAAAGTACTCTCACAAACTCAGAGCCATGAATTTGCTATTTGGCCCTTAACTCATATGTGTAACCAACTCAGAAGTTAGTAATGACATCAATAGAAGGACTGGCTCTAAACCTTGTACTTTTAAACTTTTTTGACAAGTAAATTCTATACCAAAGCAAAGATATGATTTTAGCTTAGTTACCAAATGAGATTATGACTGTACAACTCAATCTAGCTAATTCCTCCCAGTTAAATTACAACCAATTTTAAATTCCTCATAAAAAACCTTTAGAATAACTGCTTTCAGCCCCACAAAAGTCCAGCGAATTGGGGTGATGACTTCTCCATAACTTCTTCAAGCTGTACATGGGCATTGAGATATCCTTGGGGGTAGGGGGTAGGAAGAATGAAGCAAATGCTGTAGCCAATGGGTCGTGACTGGACCCAGCTGAAAGTCCTGGAGACCAAAAGTCCAAGTAGGCACACTCTGTAAAATACAACTCTCAAGACAAAAGTTTAGAATAGAGGTATCTTTTTGTTTGATTCTCCTGAATTAATTTTTTCAGGTAGTCTACCTCTATCAAATCTGATCAGTATGATTCTGTGAGGTTTCCAGAGACTAATTGCACTTTTTAAAAACACAAAATCTTTCTCCCAAAATACTGTGTTCCTTAGTCTGTAACCAGAAAAGCTTGTATCTTGCACTCTCTCCCAGAGTAATAATATAACCATAAAACTCAAAGTCACACTCATTATGAAGACTAACCAATTTTACTTATTGGTATTAGAATTGGTAGAAGGTGTTTAGTTTGTTTTATGAATTACCCCACTAAAGGTCATATGGCTTGCCGATGCCAGCTAGCAAGGGTTTGTGGTTTCTTTTGGTATTTAGCAAAACAGGAAGCTCAGATTCTCTTAATGTCGACTTCATGGGAATTTTGGGTTCATTTCCTGATATCATAGAGTATAATAGCCTATCAGGCTCATTGTTTAGCTTACTTCCTTTTTAAAAAAATCATTTAATCTTCATAATGGGTGTTTTACACTTCTATAAAATGAATATATGGGTATTTGTATACAATTATAAAATTGGCATTGTGAACATATTCATAGAATTAAAAATAAGCATCTTAAAAAGATCGAAAATTAAAGATACAGATGGAAATTCCAGCTGTTTTGAAATGCATAAATGCCTTAATATTTAAGGGAGAGGTAGCAAGCATGAGAATTGTGTCCTTAAACCTATATACACTTTATCTGCTTCTTGATACTTCAGTATTTTGACCTGCATGACAGCTTTCTCTGGAAAGATTGAGGTATGAATAACTCATATTTTAGATATTTTCTATTGTGTAGAATTTGCTCATCATTGCTCTACTCTATCTTGAGAGTAGAATCTAAGTCAGAATTAAATTAATTGGATCAAAGTTTCATTAATATATTCACTACAGTTAGGGATATGAGGAAATAAGGTCAAGAGGAGACTTTTTCAATTGTGATATCATGTAGTAATTCATAAACTTCAGATCTTGGTGAATTTTGTATTTGAGATTTTTGGAATGAGATTTTACCTTTTGTCATTTTACATAATTTCCATATTTTGCTTTTATTTAAGAATATTTACTGAGATAATTGAAAAAATATGGTTTACTTTATTCAAATTATATTTTATCATTTATTCATGTCTGTGTATGTTTTGTTTTCTGCGTATGTACACATGTATGTGGGGTTCTATGGAGTGCCTAAAACAGCATCAGATCCCTTGGAGCTTGAGTTACTGGTAGCTTTGCTTTAACCAACATGGGCTCTAGGGATCAAAATTTCTATCCTGTAAAAAATATCAAGCACTCCAGAAGGAATAAATTTGTTTTCAAATATTTATTGATTTGTTAATTTTGTTATGCCAAACTTAAAAAAATGAATCCATTTCTACACCCGATATTGGAAAGAATGTGATTCTTAGGTGACTAAAATAAATACCTGAATATTTTACTATATCATTTTTCAGTTATTTTTAAAATTGTGCAATTGTAGTTATTGTAATATTTCAACAATTTAATGAATTTAATTATGGCATTCTATGTAGTTTTATAATATATTTTAATTCTATTCATTTTTCTTATCCTCCCTCATCCCTTTCTCATTTTTGTTGTTGTTCATCATCTTTACAGGGAGTCCTGCTTCCCTTGATTCTATTTCTTCCCACTATTTTGTTTTTTTACTCAATGGATTTTAGGATGCTTACATGGCATGGTAATGGGCTATTTAGCAGGAGAATGGGTAATTTTGTTGGTGGCTACACCGGCCAAAGACCATTTCAATCTTTTGAGCAATTATCTTGAGGGAGTCAGTTCTTGGTGATCTGTTCCATTTCCATGATTTGTTCCTGCCAGGATAGCTCAGATCTTCCTTAGATAAACATAGCTGCAGTGATTTCAAGAGTATACATCCATATAATGGCCTGACATCAAAGTTTCTAATAACTTCCTCCCTCAATTTCTTATACACTTTCCACCTCTTCTTCAAAGATATTCCTTGAGCCTTGTGATGGGCGGCAGTATCCATGTTCCACTTACCAGCCAGCACTTATTCACATTACTTTGACCAGTTACAACTGAAACAATTGCTGACAGCAAAAATAACCTTTTCAGACAAAAGCTGAGAGTAGCAATACAATTTAAGGACACAGAAAAATACTTAGCCCCCTTATTTGCTTTAAATTTAATGACTACTTTCCTCAGGATAATCTAACTACAATGCTGACTTACATAATTTATTCATTAATGTCAATGGTTTCCTAA
Source organism: Rattus rattus (assembly GCF_011064425.1). Lineage (NCBI taxonomy): Eukaryota > Metazoa > Chordata > Mammalia > Rodentia > Muridae > Rattus > Rattus rattus. Next base: position 26,187,561 of record NC_046166.1, on the reverse strand, counting down.
AATTGCTTCTCCTATAGTTTTCTCTCCTTCTCTCTTTCATTTTTTCTTTCTTCCTTGACTTTTTTCTCATCTACTTTCTCCCTCTCTTCTCTTCTTTAGGACTTATTTTTTTTCTTCAAAGGCTCTATCTTCTGACACATTTAAAAAAATTGAGAATAATATAGAAAAGATAAAATAAATGTTTAGAGTTGCATATCTGACACATCTGGATAATAGAGAATTTAAATATATAATATTCATCTTTCTCCATTTCTTCCTATGAATCAAATGACTGTTAAAGTTTGGATAACTGCAACATGTCTAGGGAGATACTTTATGACATTATTATTGTTACAAAGAAACTTTCTCATGTTCTAGTAGTTTGCATATTCTGTTATGTTCTGTTCTTCCTTGTTCTTGGAAACCAGTCACAGTAGAAGTCAGTTAGACCTGCTTTGTATAGTTAGCCACAAGAATCTTGGACCTAAACCAACTACAAGGCCTCACTTCCTGCACCTGTGTATGAGCTTTAATGGTTTTTGCCTTTATGAACAGTTCCTGGATGGACCCCAACATAAAAAGAGACACCTGCACCAATATAAAAAGCTATTTGGAACAAGACATCCATTTTGAGTAGAGTACGAGTAAAGATTTTAAGCACCAGAGACCTCTCAAAGAATTGGCATCCTACTTGGCAGAAAAAGACATGGTCATGGGTACTGACTTCCTGGTTGGCATGTTGGGAAATGAATAATAGGCAAATCAAGTTGACCCATAGTTGAAATACTGAACCATTCAGGACAGAGTTAGAGAACAACAAAGACATGTTCCTAAGGAAATCCCCTGTCCCTAAATTGATGGAATAATTTGGCACAGATGTTTGTGCATTTCAGCCTTGAAAGCTATGCTGGATTTTGGCTCAGGATCTCAACCAGCTCCAAGACCTGGTCTGTGACTCTGATTGATTGGTCCTGGGGCAAATGTTCAATAGACTCTCCTTATATGACTGAAATCAGTGTTAGTGTGATTTGTGAGGTGACTCCTCATCACCAACAATGACTTTACATTATAAGAATTGTCTATATATAAATGAGCTCCTTTCTAGTGTTTACCTTACCTACTCATCTAAAAGTTAAGAGATTCATTTCACCTTCAGATAATACCCTCTTGGTCAGCCATACTATTCCAGAGAATGCATATTTCTTAACTGTCTCTCTTTCTTGGGAACTTTCCTCACTCATCAATCATCCTCTGCCCAAATTTTTAGAAACATCATTATTTCCCAGAAAAATCATCTTTTTTTTTATACAAAGTTTGCTCCTCTTTTCATATTGTCTGTGAGATTGTCAGCACTATCTTCTTTCACCTCAAACAGAATCCCTAGTATAATCATTGTATATTTTTGTGGTTAGTGTTTTATTTAGGATTTCATTGTTGTGAAGAGATACTATGACCATGACAACTCTTATAAAGGCAAAGATTTAATTGGACCTGGCTTACAATTTCAGGAGGTTTAGTCCATCATGGTGGAAAGCATGGCAATATGGAGGCAGACTTAGTGCTCAGGAGCTGAAGTTGTTGACCCGCAGGCAACAGAAGGGGACTATTCTAGAATGTTCTCTTAATGATCCACCTGGCTCTGCCTCCTATATGCTGAGATTAAAGGTATGTGACACCATCACCTGGCACTAAGCTTTTCCTTAATTACTTTTTATAAGACCTCTATAACCATGGTCACTATGCCTCAAAATCCCGTATGTGTCAACCTATGTCAAGATCTGAATCAAAAGTGTGTGTCTTCCAGTCTCAAGATCTGGATCACAGATATACACTCCATTTCTGGATTGTGGCTCATTCCACATATATTCAAGCTGGCAACTGAGAATAGACATGACAGTTATTAGTTTATAGGGACAAACTGTGTAGCTCTGCTGTCCTGGAACTTGATGTGTAGACCAGAGTGGCCTCTAACTCAGAGATCTTCCTACCTCTGCCTCCCAAGTTCTGGGATTCAAGGTTGTGCCACCATGCCCAGTTCATCATTGACTTGTAATGTTTTTTGTTTGTTTGTTTAAACTTAACTCCCAAGTCCATTCACAGAAGCACAAAAGGCTTTAGTTTATTTCTTGAAATGCTTTTGATCCTACACACTCATTTCTAATTCTCCTGCTGTCCTGTTCAAAGACAACCAACATCTCCTCTGTGAACTATTACAATAGGTTGGTAAATAGATCTGTTTTTAACTTTCTTCTCCTTTAATCTCTTCACAAAACTACAAAACCTGTGAAGGTTAAATATGCAAATGCTGCTGCCGAATCATGAACTCTATTCTTTTCTTAGTTTTGGAGAAAGTTTATATTTTTAATCCTACTCCCCAAACACTCTGATTCATTTCATTATTTACTAGTGTTTTGTGAGTCATTTTGAGCAAAATCTCACTAAAGCTAAACAAGTAATATAATAGGAACCAAAAATCCACCCCAAAACTATGGTGAAAACTTAATAATAGATTGAAATATGCAATATGTGAACTTTTCCCATTGTCATGGGCACACCTTAAGTAGTTGCTGATTTTTCTGATTTCAGATTTGGTTGTTATGTATGTGATAGCACATACCACAGCTTAGCTGCTGGGTAATGGCTCTTAATTTTACATTTTCTTTGCTTGGATAATGTAATGATATAAAATGTGAAGTAATTTTCACTGTGAGTTCTTTATAAAGTACTCTGATTGGCCCAGAATATAGTGAAGCCCAACAGTAGTAATTGACTCATTGAACATTCAGAAATATTACTAGACATTATGTTATGTAGACATTATGAAGCAGAGAATATTTTAGCTCATTGTAGTTCTCAGAAATATTCCTTGAAGAAAATAGCTTGAGTTTCTATGGAGGTAAGTCAGATTGGCTACTTATTGTACTCTGATATCTAGGCTGTGTTGTCTGATGTTTTATCTTTCTCCCCCTCCTCCTTTTTGTGAAGTGAGAAGATGATGCAGAGGAGGAGCGTTTATGATATAACAGCTTAAGAAAGCCCAAGGAGCTTGTTGGTTTGTAAGAAACAGTTTGCCCAGGTGAATCTACCACAGCTTTGATAAATTGATCTGTTAGGATTTCATGAAGAGAACATTAAAGTTATTTACCGACCTTGCTCAACATTTCCCTTGTAAAGTTTTCCTGGAAGACACAACTATATAACACCGGCACAGATGGCCTATTATTGCAGTGTAAGTCATGTTGACAGGTATGCTCTAAGATTCCAGGCTCCTTGTTTTCATTTTCCTGATGTGACTTAGTAAATAAAGAATTTAAATTTGGAAATCCAATTGATCTTGATTTTTTTTCACTATTAGAATACTCTTATTTGATTGCCATGTCTTTATACCCCTGTATCAATGACAAATGCATCGAGCATTCCTCATGGATTTTGGAGATCGTTACTGTGGAGAGTGCACTGTGAATAGTACAGTAGAAAGATATAACAGAAGACTTTGTGTGGACTTTGCGCTCACCATTTTAGGATCCAACATGATCAAGATCAAACTTAGGGAAAAAGATAATTCCCCACTATGATAAAATTTCAGAACCAGGTAAGTGGTTGTTAAAGAATTTAATTTTACAAGATCAGGGTTTAATTCCCATATAGTTGTAATATTTTAAATCAGAAAAGGCTATAAGAATAAAAGTATAATATTCTTCTAAAATGTCATTCACTGTTGCAAAGGCCAATACCTTGTTTAAGGCTGCTCTTTTTAAACCTCTGTAAATACACCCTTCAAAACTTCTAAGGTTAGTAATATCTTAAACTAACTGAAAATGGCCATGATCTTTGCCAGTGTCAGAATACTTAATGGAATTCCCATATTTTATGCATTTAAAGTATTTTTAAATAAATATGATTGCATTGATTGATGTGAGAAGATGCACTCAGTGTTGGGTGGCATCATTTCTTGCCTGGGGTCCTGAACTCTGTCAATGGCAAAAGGAGATTAAACTGTAACTAGCATTCATAGTTCTTTGTTTCCTGATCATAGATGTGATGTGTCCAGCTACTTCAGGCTCCTGCCTTCTTGACTTTCCCATCTTAAACTGTAAACAAGAATAAACCCTTGCACCCTCAAGTTGCTTTTGGTCAGTATAGATTATCACAATAGGAAAGAAAGTAAGAAAAACAATGTTATATTAGTGTGTAGGATGATTATTAGGAGCTAATATAATTTATCTCCATTTGTTCTGAATCTGAAATATTTCTTATTCTATTTTCTCATTATAATAGAAAGAAAAAACCAGTTGAATGAATTGATGTTTGCATATCACCTGTTTGTGAGCATTTGTGTGAATAATATTTAGCAAAATTACCCTATTGATATATCAACTTCTGTTAGAGTTACTAATTGGCTGAACATAAAATACTCTATATAATTTGGTAAATATATTTCACCACTGATTCACCACTGTGTATCAAGATCAATTTGTGTGTCCTTTACTACCATTGATAGGTGCTATTTCCATCCATGGCTCCAGAACCTTGCACCTGATTAGGAGAGGTTGGATAAAAAATTGAGACACAAACAGACATAAAGATGGGAGTTGGGTGGTCTCTCCTCTCAGTTAAAGAAACAGCATTACACTGGAAGTTTTTTGTATTTATTATATACCATGGAATACATAGGCAGGATTTTTGTACACAGCTGAACAAGATGGGAGGCTTAAATGCACATAAAAAAGGATGCAGAATTTATGGTATATAGCTGATCAAGGGAAATGGTTAAGATAATCTCAGTAGGAGAAGTATCTGTAGGGGAATAGTTTTCAGACAGAAATACCTGGGAAGAGAAAATGATGGTGAATATTTTCTGCACACACTACTGACAAAAACAAGGAAAGCCTTTGCCATTTCTCTCTAACACTGGAATAAGGCTTTGGAATTTATTTCTTTATGGTTATGGGGCTATAGTTCCTTTGACAGGCCATGACTGTGTCAATATGACCCAAACCAAGAATTCACCCAAGCATTCATTCACTCAGGGCCTTTTATGTTCCTTTTAGATATAGCTGTCATTGGCCATCAGAGTATGAACAATATTATCTTAAACCTATGTCATTTTTAAAGTTTTATAGCAGAATTCTCCCAAAGCAACTGCTGAGATCAAGGTGATATCATGGTTAGATGTAACTGTCATCTTGACACAACCTAGAGTCACCTGAGAGGATTGCCTCAAGCTGTTAATTTCCAGGATTGGGTTGGTGTCTAAGCATGCCTGCGGGAATTGTCTTGACTTTTAGGTGACAGAGAAAGTCCTGGACCACTGGAAGAAACATCGTATCTAGGCATTTAGTCCTAGACTGCTTTAGATATAATAGGTGAGTACCACCCAGTCTAGGAGCAAGAAAGAGCATAACAACTTATTATTTCATTATATCTGCTTTACAAATTATTCAGGCTATGTTCAAATGACCTTGGATTTTTTTCCCTCACCTTGCTCAGACACAGGGCTGCTTTCGGATGGGGGCTTCTCTCTACTTGTATCAAACTTAGAGGAAGTGTCTATTGCTGAATTTTTACAGCAAGGCAGCAACTACTTTCTTGAAGGGGGATTGGAACACCATTTCTCAGTGCCTATTCTAAATGTATTTATGACTTTCCTTGAAACTTTATATATCCACAGCCTATTAGCTAATTGGATAGAGTGTTCTGTTGATTTTCAAAGCAAGGAACTCAAGTAAATATACTCTATTAAAATGCTTCAAAGTACCTATCTTTGCAAGGATGGTTGTTGAATGAATTGTATTCATATATGTATATTTTCACATGCATGTAAGGGTCCATGCACTTCTGAATGTATTCAGCCATCACAAAGACACAGTATTGTGACAGATAAAACCCATGAAATCTCATTTTTGAGAATGAGATTTCCTGAATATTTTGCAAAATATTCTTTCCTTGATGTTTTGCATGGTTTCATTTCACTCTGAAAGTCTTTGAGTAAAAAATAGGAATGATATTTTTCCCATATAAGACATTCAATGGCTTAAGATCATGTATCCTACTTAAGGTTACTATTGCAGTGATGAAACACCAAAAGCAACACAGGAAAGAAGGTGTTTATTTCAACTTGTACTTCTAGATACACTTCATCAGTAAGGGAACTCAGGGCATGTATATGAAGACAGGAGCTGATGCAGAGGACAGGAAGGATGCTGTGTACTCTCTTGTAACTTGAAATTATTAGAAGGTGGGAGTTAAAATTATCTAATATCAGTTGAGGTTAGATAGTAGCCCAGATACTGTGCTGTATATTGTAACCACCATATTAAAATATGAAGGTTGTATATGTGTGCCTTTCGTTCAGGAACACAAACCATTTGGGCAGTAGCAACCACCTGAGCCAGGATTTATCAATTAATTAATTAATTTCAATTCAACACCATCCTACATAGACACTTGCTCAACTATGTTCAAAGCAGCTTTATTCATAATACAAGAAACTAATCAACCAGGGTGTCCCTCAACTGAATAATGGATAAAGAAGATATGGTTCATTTACACAATTGAATACTACTCAGCCATTAGAAACAAGAACATCGTGACTATTGCGGACAATGGGTAGAACTAAAAGTATCATCCTGAGTGAGGTAACCCAGACCCAAAAGGACGTGCATGGTATGCACTCACTTATATTTGAGTACTAGCCATAAAGTACAGGATAACCATGCTATAATCAATAGACCCAAAGAAATCAAATAACAAGGAGGACATAAGGTACGATGTTTGACTCTTTCTCAGAAGGGGAAACAAATAGTTATGGGAGACTGATGGACAGAGGGAGCTGTGTGAAATATGGGATGGGAGGGGAGAAGTGGGACGAGATCACATGTAGAGAGAGCAGGGGAGAGAGAAAGGAAATTTCCTGCAGGGTGGGGTGGGGGCAATATCTATGATGTTCCCCAGAGGGCGCAAGGAGTGGAAGACCCTAGCTGAGACTCCTAGCAGTGGTGGATATCGACCCTGAAGTGGACACTTCCTGTAAACAGCAAGGCCCCCAGTGGGAGGATAAGGACAACAACCTATCCACAAAGCCTTCAACCCCAAATGTGTCCTGCCTACCAGATGTGGAGGGACAAAGACAGAGTGGAGAATGGAGGAACAGCCAATCAGTGAGTGCCCCAAATTGAGACCCATCCTATGGGCAAGAACCAATTCCTGACAATATTAATGATAAATCCATTATATTTGTACTGTTCCACCTAGCCGCCAATGGAAAAAGATGCAAAAACTCACACCCAAACATTAGACAGGAGCTCTTTGGAGTCTTACGGAAGAACTGGGAGAATTGGGGGAGCTCGAGGACAGGACTCCATAGGAAGACCAATAGTGTCAACTAATCTGGACCCTTTGGGGTTCTGAAAGACTGAGTCACGAGCCAAAATGCGAAGTCAAGATGGACCTAGACGCCCTGCACATGCACATATATAGCAGATGAGCAGCTTGGTCTCCCGAACAACTAGAGCAGGACTGTCCCTGAGCCTGTTTCCTGTCTGCCAGCCTGTAGATCCGGCGCCCCTAAATGAACAGCCTTGTCTGTCTTCAGTAGGAGAAAATGCGACTAGTCCTGCACCAACTTGATGTGGCAGGGTGGGGGTTTCGGGGTGGGGATATGGGGGAGTGGGTGTACTAGTGGGGATAGTTTGGGGGTGGAGATGGTATGGTGTTGAGAACTAGAGGGGGACTTTCCCTCCTCAAAAGAGAGGGGGCGTACTGAGAGGAGAGGAAGGGTTGATATTGGGTTGTAAAGAGAATCAAACAATCAATGAATTTAATTAAAAAAAAAAAGGAAACCACTATTTTAGAAGGCATTTGGACCTCATATAATTTTGTTTTGACTGCAACATAAAAATAAGTATTACAATTTTATATATTCTATTTAAGAGAGATCTAAATAAAGCCAACTTAGAGGAAAAAAAAACGAATAGGTCACACTTGGTATTCTGAAAGAGGTGGTAATTAATATAAAACAGATATCGAAAAAGATTTCAGGAGCTATTGCTGTTAGAAGCACTGAAAAATTCACGAACATATGTTTGGGTTTTTTTGTTTTGTTGTTTGCTTGTTTGTTTGCTTTTTTTCTCTTTTACAACTGAGAGTTTGTTGGTTGGGGAGCAGACTACACAGATATTTCAATTCTTAGCACATGTATCTAAACTCTGAAGAGTCATACAAGGTGTTCACATACTTAAATGAAGAGCCAGGGTTGTTTCTTTTGTGAACTTATTACACTGATGCTCCAGCTTTGAAAGTAACTCAAACCTTAGAACTCGAACAAAATTCCTTGACATGTGAATTGTAGAAAAGTCTCTGATTTGGGGCAAGCTCAAGAATTATGTTAAGAGAGGAGAAATAGATTGAGATTAGAAGAAGGCCAGTGGGAGATAGAAAATGGAGGTCAGCAGGCTAGATGCTATAAAACAACAGGTGAGAGAAAGCTGAAGCACAGGCTGGGCCTCTCAAAGTAGCCCACATTAGTGCCAGGAGAAAGGGTCCATGCAACATCTCAGTACGATCCAAAATGGCAATAAATAAACGTTATGGACCAGGGGCTAAAATATATGTATTAGCTGTTTAGCACAATATGACAGTTGAAAAACAGTGAGTAGCCTGGGTGCTTTGTTATTATTTAAAGTGTGATTAGCTTTATGTTAATTAAAAGCCAATATAAAATTTGAATATAAACCTGAGAGTAACAGAGGCTCTGAGATATGGAAAGCTTTTCAAAATGCAGTCACTGTAGAAAGAAGGAAACAATCCTGTCTTCTTGTATAACTAGCTATTGTTTTGTGGTAAGCAGTATAACTAATTATTTGTTGGTTTTCCACTGCCCCCTCTGTACCCAAATTACTGCAGGGCACTTCTAGGCCTGTTTTAGTCCATTCTGTCTCTCAAAGAACTGACACAGAGACATGGTATTTTTATTAATAAGCTTCAAGCCTGAACTGGGCAGGGCCTGGGACATTCTAACCCTAGAAGGCTGCCTATTTCCTATTCACAGGTCATTTGCCTTAAACCTGGGTCTGGCCTTGGCCTGCTCTCATCCACGCATGATCTCATGCCTCCTCTGTCATCATGATCTCCTGACAAATCCGCCTGTTCCCTCCATGTGGTTTCTACATAACCTCCTCTCCTCATAGGCTGAATCAGCTCTTTGTTGACTAATCCGAGTTGATGGAAAATATTTTTTACATAATATTGAGACCAGAGACACTTAACCATGCCACCATCCAGACAGTAGACTGAAGTCTGAGCACAGAATTCATCATCTGAATACACAGTGCATAAGGCCAACCCCCAACAAACCAGGATATATACAGCATTATAAAACTACCTAGTTGAATGTGAACCAATGACTACACAATGATTTTTGTATTATGACTCCCTCCTTTGAATTGTACTTTGCAAAGTGTTTTAAATCTAGTAATATTTGTTCTAAATATGTCAATTTCAGTAACACTAATAAATTCTAATAAAAATAGAAGGGCATGCATTAATGGTTTGTAAACCACAAAAAATAAATAAATAAAGAGTAAAATGAAAGAATGAGGTATGTCTGGGTATTTAGTAGAGGCCGAAAATGTGGACAAGACAGATTTTGGTGTAAATGTAATTTTTCTAGGTATGCATTGTAGTTCCGTGTTTTGCTTTTAGCTCACACCTCAAGAAAACTGATAATACCAAAGACCTGTATGCTTTTGACCTGAAGTGGCTCCTCTCCTGAATTTATAGAATGTTGTATTTACTATGTGGTATTTAACAACATCGGATAAATGCTAGGAACACAGTGTAAGACAAATTTCATTGTCTCAAAATTTCAGGGTTCAGCTGGCAAGACGACTCAACAGATAAAAGGGCACTTGCTCTCAAACCAGCCACCCTGAGCTTAAACTATAGCACCCACACCATGGGGGAAGGGACCTGATTCCTACAAGTGTCCTCTGACCTCACATGTGCAGGTGGTATGGAACCCATACACATCCATACATTCTAAATGAATGATTTAGAACAATGCCTGGGAAGATTTTTAAATGCATTTGTGTCTTCTGTGGTAGTTTTTCTACAAAATAATCCTAATTTATTTTTCCCAGTGAAATCGGCATGATCTAAAGAGTTACTCAGTTCTAGACAACAGTCTGAGGTGGAGGTGGTCTGAATAATGGCTGCCAGGTCCTGACAGGCTTCCTCTGGTTCTTTTTCTACTAATGGAGCAGTCATATGTGAAATACATCCCCATGCTGTGCGAAGGTCAGCCAGCCAGAAAGAAAGTTGTTTTGGTATTCTAGCTCCGCCTCCAGCTGAGGATCCAGCTGACAAGCAGATGAACTCTGAAGCACAAAATTCAGAGAGGCCAAAGGTGATCTCAGCCTCCAGCTTTCAGCCATCCTAGCTGATATCAAGTGAGCTGATTCTATCAAATCTTTCTTAAATTCATGAGCAAAATAAATGCTACATGTTAAGCGACAGAATTCTGCCCGGGTTCATTACTTAATAATAGATCCTGGAATAGCCTTCCACAAGATGGTACATGAGGTATCTTTACACAAAATTATTTTCTGCTTATGCCTTTCCTTAGGAGCATATCGCAGGAATGGGATCCAATTTAGGGAATATTAAGTATGAAATATTTTGCAAACACTTCAAGTTAGTATTGTGGTTTTTTTTTATTGAGAAAATCTTGCTAAGCATTCTATAGATTACACTTTTTAATTTGCCAAGTATTTCCTATGATTTTTATGTATTAGAATATTAAAGTATTGCTTCTGCCAACAGATCCCCACTTCTGTTCTACCAAACACATTCCGGCACACCATACCCTATACACTTACAATTAAAACTAATGACATCCTCCCCTGCTTTAGATACGTCTAAATTAGTTGGGAACCAGTTTGTCTAATATGATTTCTTTTTAAAAAGTAATTTATTTTTTATTTTATGTGCATTGATGTTTTGCCTGCATGGCATGCCTCCATGGACTTTCGGTCCACTGGAAACAGTCACAGCTCTTAATAGAGGTAATTCTCCAGCCCCAACTCATGATTTCTTAAAAAGAAGTTTTTTTTTTTTTTTGTTTTTTTTTTTTTTTTTTGACTAAAGAATTTGATTTAAAAAAATAGAGTTTAGAGCTAATTCAGTGGCCAACAGTTAATATATTGGTCTTCCAAAGAATTTGGGTCCCACTCTCATGTTGGGAGGCTCAGAAACACCTGAACTCCAGCTCCGCAGGGAACAGACCCTCTTCTGGCCTCTCAGAGCACACTCTCCCTCACTACTAATCTGCCTATCTACCCACCATTCTCTCTCTCTCTCTCTCTCTCTCTCTCTCTCTCTCTCTCTCTCTCTCTCTCTCTCTCTCTCGTTTCTACAGGCAGAGTATATATGTGTTCCATGCTTAAGGTATGGAGGTCAGAGGATAGCCTCTGTCTCAGTTCTCTCTTCCCAGCATGTGGGTCCTAAGGAGTTGAACTTGGGTCTTCCGGTTTAATAGCAAGCACTCTTTTCTCCTAGTCCATAATGGCTGACCTTTTGGGCACTTTATTTTATAGCAAATGAATAGTTTGATACAGTTGCCATTTGAAACTTCCATAAAAATATCATATTCTATTAAAACAACCTTTTTTCCATGTATACAAAAGAGCATGGCACACTCTCTTAGTGGTACCATTCCCGTCTTACTCCTTTGTGACCATCAGCAAATCTCCAGCTTTAGTTTTATAGATTTCCATGCAGGTACATGCTTTCATGCATTACATTTCCCCATGCCGCTCCACTTACGGGCTGCACTTCTTTAGGCTGTGGAATGCCAATGGCACAAAGCCATCTTCCAATCTTGATTTCCACTTCATATAGTCACAGTGATAATAATAAGATTATATTTGTTGTCTTGTTTGAGAATCTCAATTTAAGTTTAGTTATTATTCGTCCACAGTGGGTTGGTTTATAGATACTGAATCCATAAATATACAGAAATGATAGGACCTTAAGCCACAGTCCTGAAATCCAATTTCAACATACAGATGGCATTTTCAAACACTGATACATTCTTATAAATTTTATTTTTCTTTCCTGTAGATCCAACACTCTAGGATAATTTATTATAAAGTTGATATAAATACAAACTTCCATTGCACCTTTTGGGTTTCTATATTTAAGACTCACAGTAATGAAAAAAACATACTACTTATTGTTTGTTTTGCAAGATTTATTAATTAGTAAATATTTCCATTGCCTCTATCATATTTCATACTTATCAAATTCTTTAAAAATGCATATGCAATTTCTTTTTTAAAAGTAGTAGTTTTACTGCAAAAAACCCTATGCTAGTATCAGGGACACTTTTGACTCTATCCTACTGCCTATGATACATATGAATAAAAAAAGGGACATGTTACAGGATAGAGGAAAACAGGAGTTATTTTGAAAATATTTGAAAAGTATTTTTATGCAGGTGAAATGGATAATGACAGATTATAATGCAACATGGGCAACAACAAAAGAAAATGGACTGATTGCCAAAGTAACAATGCTATACAATATTTTTTCCAGATCATGAAGGTAACTGAAAAAAAAATTCTAGAAGTTGTTTGGGTTATAAACCAGCTACTTTTTAGTCAAAATATCTATATTATTTATTTTATAATATTTGAAACAGAAAAAATAAACATGAATTGAAAACATTCTTGTAATTTTAAAGTAAGAGGCACAGCGAGGAAAATATATAAATAAAAGGACAAAGTAATTTTAGGAAACTTAGTACTGAGAGAAAGAAAAAGATATTAATGATGGAATTCCATCTGGAATTGCTTAAGCAGTTCAGAATGAACGCAGAACACACATTGCTTATACCTATTGGCTAAATGGATGAACACAGGACAGGTAGAACTATAGTAAAAATTAACAGCATACAAAAGTAACAGAACTGTATAATCTTTCTACTAAAATCTAAAATAACTTTAACACTTTTTCTAGATATTGTTGGAGTCTTAGATAGATTTTAATTAATCTAATGAGAATATATATTTATTGTATGTAACATATATCTATAATGTGCACATATACTTATGTAAGCCACTCTCATATATACTTACCACATATATGTGTGCATGAATATGTATGGGTTTACAGGCTGTGGTCAGAGTAGTACGATAAGGGCTGTCTCTTGATGGAGATGCCAAGGATCCAGTAGTTTCTTAGTTCACAAGTCTGGATGTCTCTCCAGTCCCAGTCTGCTGCTGGAGTCCTAAAGAGCTAATGGTTTGCAATCTACATTGGAATCCCAAAGATATAGGTTCAAAGAGCGACTAAGAAATGCCCCAGAATAGGACAGATGAACTTGCCATAGATTGTGTAGCCAATAAGGCAAAAAGTAATTTTTTTCTTTTGTATCCTTTTATGTGGGATGCCACAAGGTATGGCTAAGATTTACAGTGAAACTACTGATTATAAATGATCCAGATTTCTTCCAGTTTTTACCAAAGCTCTACTCAATGATAATTTAGTCAAGGAAGAAATAAAGAAAGAAATTAAAGACTTTTTAGAATTTAATGAAAATGAAGGCACAGTATACCTAAATGTATGGGGCACAACGAAAACTACTAAGAGGAAAACTCATAGCTCTGAGTACCTCCTAAAAGAAACTGGATAGAGCATGCACTAGCAGCCTGACAGTACACCTACAAGCTCTAGAACAAAAGAAACAAATGTACCCAATAAGAGTAGACTGCAGAAAATAATCAGAGTCAGGGCTGAAATCAACCAAGTAGAAACTAAAAGAATTATACAAAGAATAACAAAAACCAGGAGCTAGTTCTTTGAGAAAATCAACAAGATAAATAATATCTTAGCCAGACTAACCAGAGGGCACAGAGAGTGTATCCAAATTAACAAAATCAGAAATGAAAAATGAGACACAGCAACGAACCCACCAGATACTAGTACAAAAGCATATACTCAGCAAAACTGGAAAATCTGGCTAAAATGGACAATCTTCTAGACATAAACCAGGTACCAAAGTTAAATCAGATTCAGAAAAACAAGGTAAATATTCCCATCACTCCTGAAAAAATAGAAACAGTGTTTAAAAGTCTCCCAACCAAAAAAAGTCCAGGACCAAAAGGGTTTAGTACAGAATTCTATCAGACCTTCAAAGAAGACAATACCAATAATGTCCAAATTATTCCAGAGAATAGAAACAGAAGGAACACTATCCAATTCCTACTATGAAGTCACAATTACTCTTATGCCTAAACCACACAAAGATCCAACAAAGAAAGAGAACTTCAGACAAATTTCCCTTATGAATATCAAGGTGAAAATACTCAATAAACTTCTTGAAAACTGAGTTTAAGAAGACATCAAAAAGACCATCCATCGTGATCAAGTAGGCTTCAACCCAGGGATACAGGGTTGTTTCAATATACAGAAATCCATCAATGAAATCCACTATGTAAACAAACTCAAAGAAAAAAATTCAGATGATTATCTCATTAGATGCTGAGAAAGCATTTGACAAAATTCAACATCCTTTCATGTTAAAAGTCCTGGAAAGATCAGGAATTCAAGGCCCATACCTAAACATAGTAAAATCACTATGAAGCAAACCAGTGGTCAGCATGATAATAAATGGAGAGAAACTTGATGCAATTCCACTAAAATCAGAGACTAGACAAGGCTATCCACTCTCTTCCCACCTATTCAATATAGTACTCAGAGTCCTAGCCGGAGCAATTGGACAATGAAAGGAGGTCAAAGAGATACAAATTGGAAAGGAAGAATTCAAAATATCAGTATTTGAGGTAATATGATAATATACTTAACTGACCCCCAAAATTCCACCAGAGAATCTCTAAACCTGAAAAAAACTTCAGGAAAGTGGCTATGTATAAAATTAACTCCGACAAATCAGTAGCCTTCCTCTACTAAAAGGATAAACAGGCTGAGAAAGAAATTAGGGAAAAGACACCCTTCACAATAGTCCCAAATAATATAAATACCTTGGAGTGACTCTAACTAAGCAAGTGAAAGATCTGTTTGTCAAGAACTTCAAGTCTCTGAAGAAAGAAATCGAAGGTCTCAGAAGATGGAAAGATTTACCATTCTCATGTATTTGCAGGATTAATATTGTAAAAATGGTCATTTTGCCAAAAAGCAATCTACAGATTCAATACAATCCTCATTAATATTCCAACTCAATTTTTCATAGAGTTATATAGAGGAAATTGTAAATTCATTTGGAATAACAATTAACCCAGGATAGCAAAATTATCCTCAACAATAATAGTACTTCTGGGGGAAAATCACCATCCCTGATGTCAAGCACTATTACAGAGTAATAGTGATAAAAACTGTATGGTATTGGTACAGAGACAGGCAGGTAGATCAATGGAATGAAAATGAAGACCCAGAAATTAACCCACACACCTATGGTCACCTGATCTTTAACAATGAATTTAAAATGTCCAATGGTAAAAAGATTGCATTTTCAACAAATGCTGCTGGTTCAACTGTCGATCAGCATGTAGAAGAATGCAAATCAATCTATTCTTATTTCCCTGTACAAAATTCAAGTCCAATTGGATCAAGGGTCTCCACATAAAACCAGATGCACTCAAACTAATAAAAGAAAAAATGGGGAAGAGCCTTGAACACATGGGTACTGGGGAAAATTTCCTGAACAAAATACCTCTGGCTTATGTTCTAAGATCAAGAATTGACAAATGGGACCTCGTAGAACTGCAAACTTCTGTAAGACAAAGGACACTGTCATTAGGACAAAATGGCAACCAACAGACTGGGAAAAGATCTTTACCAGTCCTACATCCGATAGAGTGCTAATATCCAATATATACCAAGAACTCAAGAAGTTAGACTCCAGAGAATCAAATAATCCTATTAAAAAAAAAAAGAGGGGCAGAGCTAACCAAAGAATTCTCAGCTGAACAATATTGAATGGCTAAGAAGCACCTAAAGAAAAGTTCAACATCCTTGGTCATCAGGGAAATGCAAATCAAAACAACCCTGAGATTCCACCTCACACCAGTGAGATCAAAAACTCAGGTGACAAAAGTTGTTGGTGAGGATGTGGAGAAAGAGGAACATTTCTCCATTGCTGGTGGGATTACAATCTGGTACAACCACTCTGGAAATCTGTGTGGAATTTCCTCAGAAAATTGGACACAGTACTATATGAGGACCCAGCTATACCATTCTTGGGCATATACTCAAATGATGCTCCAACATATAACAAGAACACATGTTCCACTATGTTCATAGCAGCCTTATTTATGATAGCCTGAAACTGGAAAAAACCCAGATGCCCTTCAACAGAAGAATGAATAGGGAAAATGTGATACATCTACACAATGAAGTACTACTCAGCTATTAAAAACAATAACTTTGTGAAATTCATAGGCAAATAGATGGAATTAGAAAATATTCTCAGTGAGGTGTCCCAATCATAAAAATACACACATGGTCTGTACTCACTGATAAGTGGATATTAGCCCCAAAGATCCGATTACCCAAGATACAGTCCACAGACCACATGAAGCTCATGAAGAAGGATGACCAAAGTGCAAATGCTTCAGTCCTTCTTAGAAGGGGGAACAAAAATATTCCTAGGAGGAAATATGGAGACCATGTTTGGAGCAGAGTCTGAAGGAAAGTCCATCTAGAAACAGCCACACCTGGGAATCTAGCCCATGTATATGCAGTCACTAAACCCAGACAATATTGCTGATGTCAAGAAGTGCATGCAGACAGGAGCCTGATATAGCTGTCTCCTGAGAGGCTCTGCCAGAACCTGACAAACACAGAGGTGAATGCTCACAGTCGACCTTTGTACTGAGAATGGGGCCCCCATTGGATGAGTTAGAGAAAGGATTAAAGGAGCTAAAAAGAATTGCAAACCCATAAGAACACCAATACCAACCAATCAGAGTTCTGAGGGACTAAACCACCATCCAAAGTATACACATTGACAGACCCATGGCACATGTAGCAGAGGATGGCCTTGTTGAGCACCAATGGGAGGAGAAGCCCTTGGTCCTGCCACCGCTTGATGCCCCTATGTAGGGGAATGTCCGAGTAGATAGGTGGGAATGGGTGGGTGGCTGGGGGATCAGCCTCAGTAGTAGGGCGAGAGAGGGATGGGATAGGGGTTTCCTGAATAGGAAACAGGGAAAGGAGATAAAATTTGAAATGTAAATAATAAAGTATCCAATAAAAAATTTTTGTGATTACATTTCTCCTTACCTTTCCTGTTTTCAAATTCTTCCCTATACCTTTCTCTGCTCTTTTTCAAATTTGGATTTCTTTTCTATTTTAGCTGTGTCTTCTCACCATAAATGATCCTATCAAAACAACCAAACAACAGCAACAAAAACAAGCCCTCTCAGATTTCCCAGGTACCTTGGGTTTCCCTTCATTATAGGTATGTTGAAGTTGACAACCAAGATTAATATTCCAGTGACTAAAAAAGTTTATAAGAAAAGAGTATTTTTATTTTAAGATACATATTAAAATTGTATGAAAGTGAAGTGTTGAGAATGAGGAGGAAGCTCTCCAGGCAGATGAATGAGTTTCTGACAGGCTCCCAAAGGATAGTGCTGTTGATTGTTTTATAAAGTAAAGAAGACTCAATGTGTAGCAGGAGCAGAGCAAAGCAGAAGCCAGAGAATTGGTTACTGCACAGAGCAAACCAGATACTTCACAGCTTAGTCCTGGGTTTGCTATTGAATCATGCATCATGCAAATTGTTTAACCCTGTGGAAGAGCTCTGTGGAGAAGACCTATATGAGCACCTACTGATAGATTCTTTGTGAATAGTTATGATGAGTTATTTCAAACCCAGAGCTGGAAAGTACCACATGAGGTTCCTCCATTGTTCACCTATGAGACATGAGCTCAGAGAATCAGACTGAAGTAGAAGTGCATATCACATATTAGGCTGTGATAAGAAATGTCTGTTTTACTCTAAATGCAATTCCAATATAGAAAATTATATCAAGATGTAGATGTCAGGGATTCGGGATTGAGCTCAATGGTAGAGTGCTTGCATAGCAAGCCCAAGGCCCTGAGTTCAGTCCTCAGCTCCAAAAAAGAAAGAAAGAAAAGAAAAAAAGATGTAGCTATCAAATCACTTTGAAAAGGTAACTTGTTTCTCAGTGCTGAAGAGGAGAACCTGCCCTGGGAGGTAGGAGCTTGAGTAAAAGCAAGGACATTCTGGAGGTAGCTTGTTGGGTAAGAACATTTACTGCACGAATACAAGAACTTAAGTTCAAATTGTCAACACCCATTTAACCTATAACTCCATCCATTGGAGGGCAAAATAGAGGATTGTGAAACTTGTTTGAGCAGCTGACCTCATGGTCAGTGAGAGAGACTACATTTTGTGTATAAGACGAGAAGTGTAGAAGTGCATGGCAGGACACCTGATGCCCTTCTATGGTCTCTATGAATTTGTGTATGGGTACAGGTCCTGATACACAAAGCATGTGTGTACATATACCACATGAAACACTACTTACAGATGCATGCAAGAAAACAAAACTTAAGAATAGAAGCAATGCTATAATCTTTATATATCAAAGTAGTCTTTTAAATTATTGGCACCTTTCAATTTAGCATTCATTTCAAATAAATACATTTGAAATGAAAACCTTTTAATTTCAAAGAATTATTCTCCATGGCCAAATAATTTCTTTGTGACTAATGAGGCATGCATAATTCATTAATTTCAGTGTCATGGATTGAGATAAAAACACAAAACATTTCCAAAATTTGCATTCACCAAATTGAATTGTTCAATTATTTTCCGAACTAGACATGATTACATCTAAAAATATTTTCACGATAAAAGCTTCTTGGGCTTTCACATGAATACTGATATAAGTTTATTTCTGTGGCTTAGAGCTGCTCACTGACATTTGTAATCCATCTCTGTTTCTTCTAGCCAGCTCCTGAACCACTTCCTGTTCTCTGCTTGTTTCTTGCTTCTTGTATATTCTCGTCTGAAGCCAAGAATGCACATCAGTTCCCTCTCATTTGCACTTGAAGCATCTGAGGCTGTCACGTTTGGTATGAGCATTGCACATTTTACCAAAACTCATAATGTTGAAACCTTAATAATCACAATAATTGAGGATTCTCTGTGTCTCCAGCTGAAATTCCTGCTGAAGCTCTCAATTTCCTGTTTTTGTTTTCTGATTATATCTTGACACTAAGGGTATTTTTCACAAAGACAATCATTTTTAACTTGGTTGTATGTTTTATAGCTTAAAGATAATTACTTTAAAAATAAGGCTTCAAACAATTTAGTACCACAAACTGTTTGTATGGCTTTCTTTCCTGCTTTGAGAAAATATCTGATCAGAGGCATCCTATGGGAGAGACGATGGATTTTTCCTCCAGGTTTGAAGTTGGAGGCACGAACATGAGGTTCTGGCCACCTTAAGTCAGCTATCAGCAAGCTCAGAAGTGTAAATGGTAGTGAACTTTCTGTTTTCTCCATTTATGTAGTCCAGAACTTTAGCCCAGAGCAGAGTGAAGCCCACATATTCAGTAGGTCTTCCCCTTGACCTACTTGACCAGGAAGTGTGTTTTCAGGCTGATCTTAAATCCAGTCAAGTTGACAATTACAGTTAATAACCACTTGAAGCTCAGTTTTATGGAAAAGGATTTAGATACGGATAAGAGAAAAGATACAATAAGATAACATTTGACTAAATTGTTCTGTCTACGTGCTTCTTTAGTATTGGCTTGTCTTTAGTCTATGCACAAACTTTGACAATAGTCTCCTACATAGCAATGGTCCTTAAGATGGACCCAGTTCTGAATCTCACTTGAACCTATTTAAATGTTGTAAATTTTACTTCTTTGCTTTCTGTATTCATTTTGTGAATTAATTTCTAGGTGAATATATTTTTTTTACTATAGCAAAGTATCTATAAATTTTGAATGATCCTTAATCCCAAACTTCTCATAAAGAAAACGACGTATATGTTCCATGATTATAAAATAGAATTCTTGGAAATGGACAGGACTAAGGGAAGTTTTAAAACTATACTTTAGAAACTCATTCTGTCTCATTAAAATGAAAATCCTTTGCAACAATAAAAAGAAAAGAAACAATATTCCATTTTGAAGTGATACTGAGATAAAATAATACTATTATTGTAATCTACATAGACACTCAGAATTTAGATAATCTTTGTAATTTCAATATATTCAAGGAAATTTTACTTAAGTGGTATCTATTATCATGTTGTCTTGAATATCATGAGGAGATGTGGGCTCCTGTCTTGAATAGCATAATCTTGTATATATAACTACTGCTGTCTTATAATGATGGAAAATGATCATTTTCATATTTTATATTTTGTACTCTTCTTTGTTAAGTTAGACTACAAAATGCATAGGGAAGAGAAAGCCTCTGTAGCAATTTTGTTAATTGTTCAAACAAAGCCAAACTACTTCTGTTTTTCACCGAGTTTTGTCTTCTGATGATATGGAAAAATGACAAAAAGATGTGACTAGGTGTAAAAACTCTGGAAAATCAAGAATAACGAGATATAAGCTTGGCTTTATTTAGAGTACAGATAAATATTAGCATTTCAAGGTTTGAGAAATTGGCTAGCAAGATCAACTTCAACTCTATTTACTATTTTTCTCTGCTTTTCTCTGATTTTCAAAATGTTGACTAACTTATTTTGGTAATCAGTTTAGCTCAAGGACCAAAGCTTAATAATGGTTCATGAAATTATTAATGGAATGTCAATAATACATTAAGTGATCAAAATTTAATTTGAAATGATATACTACAATTTCTCCATTTGCTTATTCTCCATTAATCTTAAATTACAGATAGCTGGCATTATAATAGATAATCCTTTAACTCAGATAAGTTATCTACAATTTCAAAGTCATGAAAATGAACATATTCTGTTTCTCTAAATTAGTATTTTATGTTTAATATGCAAAAATTAAACTGGCTTTTTATATTAGTTATTATTTTTGTAATAATACAAAAATAATTGTATTTTTGCATATAAGATATAAGATTTGAAACCAAAAGCAATTTTCTGTCTTCCTTTCCAATTTAGATACCATTTCTTTAACTTTTCTAATAATGAAAAAAATTATGCTGAATAGAAATACTGAAAAAATCTGCTTTTTCTAATCTGGTGTCAAAATTACACAATGATAAAAGATAAGAATCTAATAAATCTTCAATTTTCAGTCATTCAAAATGAGTCAAATCACTGGAACATAAAACCTGAAATTCTGAAATTGCTACAGGGATAAACAGACAAAATATTGAAGATATGGACATAAGTGACAACTTCCAGAAAAATTATACATCTATAGCATAAGACATGTCCCTGAGAATTACAAAAAGTAGGAGTACATGAAATTTCAAGCTTCCACAGGACAAAGAATACAATCACTGTAGTGAAAAGAGAACCATTTGTAACAAATCCATTTGTCATTGTATATGCATTAGATGGGGGGATTAGTAGGTAGAATACATAAAGAACTTCAAAAATTAAGCACTAAAAATTTACCCAATCACCAAACAAACTAATAAACAAAATAAGCAGATATCAAAGACATAGACCACCATCATACATGGCCATCCAGAAAATGCAAGTCAGGTCTCCCTCTACATTCCATCTCACTCCAGTCAGCATGACTATCAACAAGAAAACAAATTATAATAAGAGTGACAAGGATGTAGGGAAAGAGGAACCTTTGTTAACTGATACTGTGAAATAGTAAAAACCAAGGAAGCCAATATAGGTCAATAATAATAATAAGTCAGAACTATGATTTGACCGGTGACACCACTTCTGGGTACACCCTGAAAAAACTCCTCCTCAGCATTCCACAGGAGTCACATTATGTTTATTGCCACAACTACTCACAATTGCTAAGAAATGGGTATCTATCAGCAAATTATTTGATAAAAACATGTACTAAGTATTCACAATGTGACTTTACTAGATCACGAAGAAAGGTGAAATCAAAACATAAAAAAAGAATGAACAGAAATGGAGTTATTACGTTAAGCAGAATATGCAAAAATCAGATAGCAAATGCTTCATTTCATAGTCAGAGTCTAAATATACATGTATACGTGTTTGTGAGTATGTAGAATGCAAAAACAAAAGGGAAACAAGAAATCTTATGGAGAAGGAAATGCTGAGTACATGTGTCAGGAAAGAAGTTAGGACTTCTCAAAGGGAGAATAAACATCGTACCCGGCCAAGTCAACTGTCCTCTGAGAGGGGAGTGAGGCTGATTATATGCAAAGTAGAAAAAGATGCAAGGGACAGATATGGGAGGGCTACAGGTCATCATCATACCATCAAAGAGTATATTTCTCATAGCCTTTTTATAGTACAGTACTATGGGAAGCAAAGTCACATGCTAACAAAAACAATTTGCTGAAATTTACACACAAGACATCTATTCCCATCCAAAACCTTCCTTTTCCTTTCACCAAGGTCAATAGAATCTTCACCTTGAGCCTCAAGTGCACCTCCTTTCTGTATCCCATGCCTCAGAAGGCCAGGAAAATATGCTAATAGATCCTGACCTGCCTCGACTGTGCCTGGAAGGCAGACCCCCTCTCCCTCTCCCTCTCCCCCTCCTCCCTCCCCTCTCCTTGCCCATCCCCCTGCCCCTGCCCCTCCCTCCCCCCCCCCCCCCTCCTCCCCCACTCTCTCCTTTCCCGAAAAGTGACATATGGCTCCGGAAAAAATCATAAGTATCAAAACACTTATTCTTGATGGAGCGTCTGTTCCATCAAAGGCAAGGCAGATGCTCTTGGTCTAGCCTGCCACTGTGGAACTTTCTTGATGTCTGAGGACTATAGTGAACTGCCACACCCCTCACCTGCCATTGTTGGAGAGATGGACCGGGGAGCATGAGAGCAGAACTGACTCTACCCCTAGCTAGCTGTAGTACTCAGGCGAGCAGCCCTGCACATTATAGGAGTTGCGGGTGGGCCAGCATCTGAGGATATAAGAATCTCCTGTGCTATGGCTTGCATGAGGTAGAGATGTCATCTTCCACCCTGTGCCTTCCATACCTGCTGCAGGTGGGAGACTGACCCTGGGGTCATGAAGCAAGAGAGCTGTCCCTGACTCTCACCACCAGCTGCATCGCTCAGGAGACTAGGCCTGCACTTCACCTTGGCAGCACAGTAGAGCTGTTCCTGTTGGCAGGGGCTTGAGGGAACCGGTCCCACCAATAAAAAGTTTAAAAAATAATTTTTGATCCCAGGAATGGAATTTGTAATAAAACTCTATTTTATTTTTAATCTTTATTTTAATTGACAAATAAAAATGGCATAGATGTATGGTATACAATTGGATACTGCTGTAGACATTTAAAATTTGAAATTATTAAATCTGATTAATGGGCATAAATAGCTAAGACAGTAGGAAAGATGAGTAGTGAAAATTCTCTATTTTATATCCTGTAACAATTTTTGTAGCTAGAGTTATTTTAGTTCTTCTTACACCTGCACAGTAGAGTTAACACTGTTTTCCATCTCGCCTTTATGCTGAGAGAGTACTGTGACTTTGAATGTTTACTAACACACTTTCAGGTTCCAGATGTTTTTACATTTACAATATGTCCCTTCACTTTCAGTTGAAGAAATCTCTTTGGCATTAACTGCAAAGCACGTTTATCTGTCATGAGTTCTCTCACTTCTTGGTTGCTGAAAGTTTATATATTACATTTCAACATCGCTTTTCCCGCTCTCCTCTACTCCCAATCCCCCTCCCCTCCCCTCTCCTAGATCCACTCCTTCTCCATTTCCCTTCAGAGAAGAGCATACCTCCCAGGGATATCAACCTAACATTGCATATTAAGTTTCATATTAATACAGTATTAAGTATTAAGACTAGCTACCTCCTCTCATATTAAGGCTGGACTAGGCAACCCACTAAGAGGAAAGGCTTCCCAAAAGGAGGCAAAAGAGTCAGGCACATCTGCTGCTAACACTGTTATGAGTCCCACAGGAAGACTAAACTACACAACTATAACATAGATGCAGAGGGCCCTGATAAGACCCACACAGGCTCTCTGGTTGGTTTTTCAGTCTCTGTCAGTCTCTATGAGCCTGTTGATTCTGTAAGTTTTCTTGTGGTGTTCCTGCTCCCTCTGGACTCTACAATGTTTTTCCCCATCTTCCTCAAGCTTGGCCAAAAATGTCTGGCCATAAGTCTCTGCATATGCTATCCATTTCCCATCAGTTGCTGGATGAAGTCTCTCTGACAGTTGAGCTAGACTTCAATCATGTTTGTCTTTCTGGATCATAGTTACCTCACTAAGGATGAAAAAATGAAATGGGGGAATATTTACACAATGAAGTGTTATTCAGCTGTTAAAAAATAACATTGTAAAACTTTCAGGCAAATGGATATAACTAGAAAAAAATCTAGAATGAAGTAGATTAGCTCTGTAGAGAGAGCTGTACCCAGAAGTCACTGTTCTGAGGCTTGAAACCAAATGTATCAACTGACAAGGGTTGAGATGTAGGAAGGACAGCAGACAGGGGCAGCTGCTGCCCAGTGAATTTATCATTCTTTCCCAAGGCATCATGAAGGTATAGTGGAGTAGAGGGAAGTCAATGTTGAAGGTCAAGAACAAGTACCTGGAGAAGAGAAGGAACTAGAACCTAGAACTAGAAAACAAAATCAGTCCGGAAACTCTTAATCTATTCTTATATTGAAGGATGACCTTCTTCTTTTCTCTCTAAATGTTCCTGGTTGTCAAGGTCTATCACCTCATAATCTGGCTTCATGATTTCTTCTAAGAGATCTACTCAAACCACGCATTGTTTTCTTATGTTGGATGGGACATTCACAATGTCCTTGGAGTTGTCTTCCATGGGTATTGCTTGTTCCCTTGGTTTTGGTTTTTGTTTTTGATTTTTAGTTTTTGTATGTTTCTGTTTTGTTTGTTCATAGTGCTGCTGTTGGTTTTGGTTTTTGGTTTTTTGGTTTTGTTTTGTTTTGTTTTGTTTTTTTGCATTATTTTTTTCTTTCTTTCTGTTTTATTTGTTAACTCTTCCATTTCAAACTTCTTTTCCTTTGAAAAAGTGTACAGTGTCTCCAGACTCAAAGGATTCCATTGGGGAATTTAAAAAAAAAAAAGGAAAAAAGTAGTTAGCAGGGTCAACATCTCAAAAAACACAGAGCTTTACTATGGACAAATCCACTCCGCCCCCCTTATTTCTGCTTGGTGGAGATTTATTTATTTATTTATTTAATCTTTTTTTTTACAGTCCAGATATTATTACCCTCCTAGTCTACCCTTTGACTGTTTCACATACCATACCCCCATCTCCTGTCTTCACAAGGATATCACCATTGAAAGATCCCAGCCTAATAGCAGTAACGGAAAGACCCCAGCCTAGCAGTAGTAATGCCATTTTACAAGGCTGTTATTTAGAAAGACTGGTTCAGGGAAAGGTCAGAACACTGAGTATACAGCGGCTGCCATGCAAGATATGTGTGGAGAGCCTGGCGACAGGATGATTGCGGTTGAGCGCCTGACAATGAAAAAGAAATGTGGAAAGCCCCGGGAGAGGTTCCACACCCTGGTGGGAGGCCAAGTCAGCCATTATGTTCCAAAAGGACACTATAGAGAACTTGCCCCCGGGCTGACCCCTGTAATCATGCATCTGCTTCTGTATGCTTGCTTCTGCTTCCCAGAACCCTATAAAAAGCCCATCCCTGGTTCTGCTAGGCGTGTCAGTCTTCCGAATTGACTGAGACGCCCACAGATATCTGTGTATCTTGATCAATAAAAATCCTCTTGCTGATTGCAGCCTGTGGACTCGGACTGGTCATTGGGCTCGAGGATCTCCCTCCTGAGGGAATATTCTCTCTGAGGGTCTTTCATTTGGGGGCTCGTCCGGGATGGGAGATCCTCTACCCAGAGACCACCGACCACCCACCGGGAAGTAAGCTGGCCAGCATTTGTTTTGTCCTGTCTTGTCTTGCTTTGTGACTTGTTCTGTAAATGCTTAGTTACTTGGCTTGGGTCTAGACCGTTTGTATTTGGGCGGGCCAGAGAAGGAGCTGACGAGCTCGGACTTCTCCCCCGCAGCCCTGGAAGACGTTCCAAGGGTGTTTGGAGCCCAGTTTTTCGGGGCTCAGCCTGTATCAGAAGGATACGTGGTTTTGGGTTAGAGGAGAGAGGAGAGAGCCGGATCCACTGAACTTTTGGTTTCAGTTTGACACCGAAGCCGCGCGGCGTGTCTGTCTGTTGCTTGTTTGACTGTTAGAATTGTTTGTCTTCTTTGGGACTTGGGACAGACGACTATGTTTGAAATCTTGGACTGACGACTGTGTTTAAAATTATGAAACTGTTTGCTTTGCTCGCCGAAGAGTTTTACTTGGTCCCCTTAATGCTTAATAAGAAACTTAATTTTGTGGACCCCGCTCTAGTAGTGGTGTGTTGGTTGATAGCCAAGGTTAATTTTTAAAACATACTGTTTTAAACAAGAACAGGAAAGGAATTACTGACATTTGCTCACAGAAGGAGAGCGCTCATTAAGAGAAGTTCTTTAAAGAAGCCTGCCTTATCTGCTGGCCTTATTCCAAGGGAGGAGTCAGTCTCCAGCATTAGATTACTTTTCTCGTTTGTCATCATTAACATGGAGAGTGCCTTTGATCCTATTCCACAGCAGCCAGTTCCTGCCCCTGTGGTCAAAATGCGCCCCAGGTGAACTGGTTACGATTCTTTTGTCAGCCACCTGGCATCTAGCACCCAGGTTCTAACCATCTCTCTCTATCCTAGTAGGGACATCCTCCACTCTCTCACCTGCTTCCCGAGGTCAAGGCCCAGGACTCAGACAAGATCTGCATTGTCATCGACTTGGACGAGACCCTGGTGCACAGCTCCTTCAAGCCAGTCTGACTTCATCATCCCGTGGAGATTGATGGAGTGGTTCACTCAGGTCTATGTACTGAAACGGCCCCGCGAGATGAGTTCCTCCAGCGAAAGAGCTCTTTGAGTGTGTGTTGTTCACTGCCGTCTTGCCAGGTACGCAAACCCTGTAGCTGATCTGCTGGACAAGTGGGGAGCCTTCCGTGCCAGGCTGTTTTGAGAGTCCTGTGTCTTCCATCGCGGAAACTACGTAAAAGACCTGAGCAGGCTGGGCCGAGACCTGCGACGGGTGCTAATCTTAGACAACTCACCCGCCTCATACGTCTTCCATCCAGACAATGCCGTTCCAGTGGCCTCGTGGTTTGACAACATGAGTGACACTGAGTTACACGATCTCTTACCCTTCTTTGAGCAACTCAGCCGCGTGGACGACGTATACTCAGTGCTCGGACAGCCTGCCAGCAGACTGTGCTGTTAACAACCCAAGGGCTATGTCCTGTTCATGGCCCTGGGGAAGAGGTGTCTCCCCTGTCATGTTACATAGAGGACAGTGAGCCCTTGGGTCCCTATGTCAGTGCCTTCAAATTTCTTCCCCTCTTCTCAGGGGACATGGGGGGCCTGGCCTGCTGCTTCCCACTTCTGTCTTCTCTTCCCCACACAGCCAGGTTTCTCTGCTGCCAAATTGGGCCTCTTAGCCCCAGTTCTGCTTTGGGGGGGAGGGATAGGGTTTTTGCTGCCCCTTCCCTGTCTCCCAAGAGAGCCTCCTGTTTTAGCTGTGTGACTAAATGCTGTTTGCCCTCTTCAGTAGACCTCTATTCTCAAGATTCTCTTGTTTTCGAAAGACGGAATCCTACTGGAGGCCAGAAAGAATGTTCCAGACACGGATAGAAGGCCCTCACTTCTGCCTGTTGGATTCATTATGCCTAAAAGGTAGGGAGTGCTCCAGGTCTGCCGCCAGGCTCCAAGGGTGGGTCTCTGAGGGGCTATAAAGTGCCCCCCACCAGTTTGGCTAAAGTAAAAAAAAAAGATATAAAGAAAAAGTTACAGGAACTTGAAGGGTTCAGCTAAGTCACTGAGAGAGTTGTTGTAAGTTGCAGAGAAAATAAGGTTGATATATGGTTCAGGGTCAGTGCACAAAAGTGGACAGCAACTAATAGCTGTAGAAGAAGATACAGACAGAGAGACTGAAGAAGAAAAAGAGGAAAGAAAGTAAAAAGAACAGGAAGCTAGAGAAAAAAAAGAGACAAGAGAAGAACATACTGGCCACAGTAGTTAGAGAACCTAGGAAGATAGTACCTGGCAACAGAAGAGAATTCCTGGCTAAAGATCAGTGTGCCTAATATACAAAAAAAAAAAAAAAAAAAAAAAAAAAAAAAAAGGACACTGGGTCAGAGAAAGATCAAGAAAAGAACAAGAGGGACCACTGGAGACTACTTGGTCCTAGAGTGCTGGCTATATACAGAGATAGAAGGAAGTGTGGATACAGGGACCCAAATGTGCTCCTATGCCCCCCAGTGGGCCAATATCCAAAGACCTTGAGTGCAAGGGCATTGGCAACGAACAATACTTATGGACTGCCTGAAGAACAGTGGACCTTGGCATGGGCCGGGTAACCCACCCACTAGTTCATGGTCATCCCTGATTGCCCCTATCCCTTGCTCATGAGAAAATTGCTCTCCAAAATGGCTTGCGTGGGCTAAAATGGCTAGGTGAGGCCACGTGTATGCATATCTACAGACTGTGTATATGGAGCTTAAGACCTGTCTCAGTGCACCAGTACCTGATGCTGGGAGATGTGTGTGTGGCTTAGTGCCGTTCTGCCTGGAACACATCATTCCTGCCAGCTGGACTCTGACAATTATCACCCAATCCAGGACTTAAACTGTGATAGTGTGGCTGATGTTTTGCCTTTGAATAGAACATCCCAAAAGATGGGACCACTGGTCAGCTGCCATGGACTAGATTCTCCACCGGTTGGGGACAATCTGGTCACCTTGCTGCCCAATCCTGACCTGGAGCCACTGCAACATGAGTGTCAAGCACTGGCAGAAGCCCATGGGTGGAGAAAAGACCTCTGCGACTGGTTGATTGACCCCTGCTGAAAGCCAAGGCTACTTTGTCTACAGACGGGAACAGTTCTCTTCATGAAGGTCAGAGATAAGTGGGTGCTGCCATGATGGACAAAATAATGTCTGTCATCTGGGATGGCTGAACCTCAACCCCAGCATATCAGTGCCACAGATGCCTTTACCATCTCTTGGATGTCCTGGTGAAGCCAACAACTGTGAGTACTATTCATTGCTCAGGATATCAGGAGGGAAGAGATTCAGTGGCATGGGGCAATAACGAAGCAGATCAAGTGGCTCGAAAAATGGTTATGCAGGAGCCTATCCTGGTTGCAGGCCTACAAGAGACAGCCACTGAGAACTAGGATCGGACTAAGGGATGGCCTCACTTAGAAAAGGGCCAAATTGCTTAAAAGATAAAGGACAATGACACACTTGATGGAAAAGCTATACTCCCCAGAGAACAAAGAAAACACTCATCTTGCCAAATACAGAAATGGATTCATTTAAGAGATAAAAAGTTTGTCCAAATAGTTAAGGTGTATATAATAGACTTTAAGATTTTAGCCAGAGAGACAATAAAAAAAATATATATAAGGTATGTCAGTAGTGAATGCTTAACAAGCAAACAGGGCAAAGAGACCTAGAGAGTTTAATAAAAAGTCAAAGTGAACTTCACTGAGATAAAAACAGAAAAATATGATCACAAGTATCTCCTAGTGCTTGTAGATACTTTTTCAGGAATAGATAGAAGCTTTCCTCACCAAATGAGAGACGTCCTCTACAATCATCAAGAAGATACTAGAAGAAATCTTCCCCAGGTCTGGAATGCCCAAGGTAATCTGGTCAGACAACGGCCCTACTTTTGTTGCCAAGGTAAGCCAGGGTGTGGCCAAGTATTTAGAGGTCGATTAAAAATTACATTGTATTTACAGACCTCAAAGTTCAGGACAGGTAAAATAAATAAAACTCTAAAAGAGACCCTGACTAAATTAAATTGACCATGGAGACTGGCACAGGCTGGGTGGTACTCCTTCCCTCTTGCTCTCTTTAGTGCAAGAAATACCCCTTCCAGATTCAGCCTTACCCCTTTGAGACCTTATATGGGGCCTCAGCTCCCCTGACTGTATTAGATGATGTTACTGAACCAATATGTCATAATAATAATGATTTGTATGCCAGGCTAAAAGACCTATAGGTGATACAGAAAGAAATCTGCTCACAGCTGACAGCAGCCTATGCCCCGGGGACCCCCGAGACATCTCATCCATTCCAGGTCGGAGACTGTAGCTACATACAATGACACGGAGCCCAGACACTCCCTAAAAAGGACCGTACCTGGTGCTGCTGACCACCCTGACAGCCGTCAATTCTCAGCCCTCACCAGCCGCATACTAGCTGTTGGGGCTGAGAGATGAGAGCTAGAGGGACACTCAGATCTTCAAAAGGCTCCCTAGACTTACACATCAGATAAGTGACTGAGAGACTGTTATAATGCTCACTTAAAGAGTGTGCTTTAAAAACAAAGATTTCATGTTTGCCCTGGGTTCCATCAAAAAAAAAAAAATATAACGATAGACTTAATTTTTATTACAAATGATATAACATTACATATGTTAATACAACTTGATATCAGAATTCTAAGATTAGAATTACTTAGTAGAAGAAGAGGGGAATGAAAGATCCCAGCCTAATAGCAGTAACGGAAAGACCCCAGCCTAGCAGTAGTAATGCCATTTTACAAGGCTGTTATTTAGAAAGACTGGTTCAGGGAAAGGTCAGAACACTGAGTATACAGCGGCTGCCATGCAAGATATGTGTGGAGAGCCTGGCGACAGGATGATTGCGGTTGAGCGCCTGACAATGAAAAAGAAATGTGGAAAGCCCCGGGAGAGGTTCCACACCCTGGTGGGGGGCCAGGTCAGCCATTATGTTCCAGGAAGGCAGCTTGGGAACTTGCCCCCGGGCTGAACCCTTGCCACATTAATCCACCAAAACCATGCATCTGCTTCTGTATGCTTGCTTCTGCTTCCCAGAACCCTATAAAAAGCCCATCCCTGGTTCTGCTAGGCGCGTCAGTCTTCCGAATTGACTGAGACGCCCACAGATATCTGTGTATCTTGATCAATAAAAATCCTCTTGCTGATTGCAGCCTGTGGACTCAGACTGGCCATTGGGCTCAATGATCTCCCTCCTGAGGGAAGATTCTCTCTGAGGGTCTTTCACCATTACCCACACCCCCAACCCCACTGGACCTCCAGACTCCCTGGGGACTCCAGTCTCTTAAGGATTAGGTAAATCTTCTCTTACTGAACCCAGACCCAGCAGTCCAGCAACAGGCCTAAATGGGATTCAGCTCAAGGGGAGGCCCCAAGGCCTAACACTATTACTGAGGCTACGGTGTGCTCACAAAAAGGACTCATCATGACCGCCCTCCAAAAAATCTCAAAAAGCAGCTGAAAGAGCCCGATGCAGATATTTATACCCAATCAATGGACAGAAGCTGCTGAGTCCTGTGGTTGAATTAGGGAAAAGCTGGAAGAAGCTGAGGAGTAGGGCAACCCTGTAGAAGGACCAGCAATCTCAACTAACCTGGACCCACAAGAGCTCTCAGACACTGGGTCACCAACCAGGTAGCATACACCAGCTGATGGAGCCTCTTAAAATCATGTGTCTTTGCCTTCCTTTACAAAGCCAAGCTGCACGTTAAAGGTCTCAAGATTGTTTACATAGATGGTATTTAGCAACTCCCAAGAACCTATGACCATTCACTACAAGATTGTACCCACTTGTAAGCTATGGAAAAGAGTCTCACTCACCGATCATGGGCACATTCAAATAGTGAGATATAGTATGTAAAGTAGGTGAGTTGTGCAGGCAGTTGAAGATTTCCACAGACCATGGGCAAGGTCCGTGATCCCTGAAGCTTGAGAATGTCAGGGGCCATATTCTTACAGGAAATTCTCTCTTTTTCTCCATCTAGAAGTCACTGACTGCCAACTATTCCTCCATGTGTAGAGATGGTACTCAGGAGCTATTCCCTCTACCCTTGCTGGATGTTGACTAGCTTGATCTTATGTAGGTCTTTCACAGTAACCACAGCAGCTGTGAAATCACTGTGTATAAGAAACAGATAGATAAATAGATAGATGATAGATGGATGGATAGATAGACAGACAGACAGACCGACAGACAGATCGAACAAGCTGTGTCTCTTGGAAAGTCTTCCCACCATGTAAGAAGACAGAACTTGCTCAGTATACCCTCGGTTTCTCCTGTGCAAAGATGTAGACCAAATAGACCTGAGGATTTGGAAAGGTCACCTCTGGGAAGGAGGAACATATATAACATGACAAGCTTTGCATACTCTCTTCATTATGTCTGGTTTCATGCTCTTAGATTTGTTTCTTCAAATATGAGTTGATCTTTTCCTTTGGATTCTTAGACTCACAAAAGTTGTTTTGTTCAAGTGTTGTTGTCAAATATACTTTGAGAAGAGGGTCTATTTTTCCACCTGAATTAAATCTGGCATTATCTCTGATCTCTCTGTAAAAAAGATTTTATTATAGAGAAATTATACAAGTGACATCCACTTGCAGAAGATGGGCAATGACAAACATTCTTCTTTCACCTGGGATATTATGGATCTTAAAAAATCTTTGTTTCTTCTTTCTAGTTTAATGTCAATAGCAAATCAAGACAAAATTCTCATTCAGTGTTGTACCCAGTTAATGCTGCTCAAGTCGATCCCAGCAGGCAATGTTTTCTTGCTAGCACCCTACCTCCACAATGTTCTCGGTTACCAAATGAAATACATATGTACATAGCCTTTATATTTTAATATTTATTTCTTTTCTTTTTCTTTTTCTTTTTGTCCTTTTTCTTGAGCTTTATGTGGTCTGAGGATTGTATGTAGGGTATGTTAAGTCTACAACTTCAATTTGTATTCCTTTTTATGGTAAAACATTACATTTAGTTATTTGTATGTATATGAGCATGGAAAGTATCTTATGTGTATGAATGTGAGCCCAAGAACCACATGTGTTTTACGTCAGAGAACAATTTGGATGAAATTACTTGTCAACAGGCTCTTTTATTCACTGAACCACCTAACTGGCTCCATATTGTAGGGTTTGGGTTTTTTTTTTTTTTTGTAAATATTGATGAAACATTATATCACATGAAAACAAGTTTTCTTGTAAATAACACTGTGCTATTAATTTTACTATCAACTTGACAGAAATTAGGGTAGATAGAAAGAAGAAAGGGAAAAGGCCACGATCAGATGTAATGCCACTAAGATTAGTTGAATCAGATTCAACTAAGTCTGTGGAAGAATTTTTTGTTTAATGATTGATGTGGGAAGGGCAAGACCATTATGGCTCATGCTAATCTTGGAATATAGACCCCCCTTCCCAGAGTTCCCCAGGAATTAAACCACCAACCAAAGAGTACACATGAAATGATCTATGGCTCCAGCCAAATATGTATCAGAAGATGGCCTTATCAGACATCAATGGGAGGAAAGGCCCTTGGCCATGTGAAGGCTCCATTCTCCAGTGTAAGGGAATGCCAGGGCAAGGAGGCAAAATGGTTGGGGGAGCACCCTCACAGAAGCAGGGGGAAAACGGATGGGTTTTCTGGTTTCTGGAAGGGAAACCAAGAAATATGATAGCATTTGAAATGTAAATAAATAAAATATCCAATAAAAAAGGAAAAAGAAAAAGAAGACAGAGTGAGCAAGCTATGCAGAGAAAGCAAGTAAGCAGAATTCCTCCATGATCTCACCTTCACTTCCTGCCTCTATGTTGCTGATTAAGTTTCTGTCCTGATTTCTCTGGACTGTAAACTTACCCTGTAAAATATAATAATTCCTTCCATTTGCAAGTTTATTTGAATTGATGTTTTATCACATAAGCAGAGAAAACTAACTAGGATGAATATTATATTTAATTGGACAAAGTAGCTTTAAGGATGTGGATAATTTCTAATCAATTCAAGTTTATAATAAATGATGTCAAGCATTTCCAATAGTAATGTTAACCAGTAAGAATAAATTTTAAGATATTTTATGACATCTTTGTCAGACGTTACACAGGACACATCAAATCTCATTTCATGAAAATATTTGCTTCATACCCATAGAAATGTTTTATAAGGAGAGTTTTAAGCTATTATGAAATTATAAATTTAATTCAAAACCTTAAGCCTTGAAGAAATGGTTTATGGCTTTTTTTCTTCTAATTTTAGAAGACATAAATAAGAATATGTACATTTGTGTTGAACGTTGTGTTTATAGGGTACAACATTTCTATACAGATTCTAGTTCTTGATAGTTAAGGCTGAGTACAAGTAATACATTGTAGTGAACAACAAACTTAGAAGATAACTTTCTAGACATCTCTTAATCCCACTAAACTTTTGAAACTCTCAACTGCTAATAATTCATGAAACTTGAGTCTATAGGATGACACTTCAAGCACATTTCCTCAGAACAATTTGGTTTCTCACAACATACCCAGTTTACAAGACTACTATAATGAAAATTTTAATTGGCATCAAGGGTAGGATGATTTTAATATTGTAAAATCCTAACCAAAATGATTAATGAATAAAGTTGGTCATCAGCAGGCCACTGTTGCTCATTCCTGATGTGCAGCATGTTGCTAGTTAAGGGCACAACCATTATTTAAAACCTATCTGCTATTCACTGTTTCACACTGTGTTTTTCTCTTATTAATAAGTTTCATTTCAATAACTTTCCCATTCAGCCTCATTTCTCTGGATAGAAACTACAGAAAAAGTTCATGTAACATAAACTTGTGATCAAAACGTGCAACTGTGAAGAAGTGAATGTTGACTGTTCTTTGGGGCATGCAGTTTTGTTTTCCCACAGCAACTCCTAGCCATATAGACTACTTCCATCCATGTCTGCCACTTTGATGCAGTGTTTTGAGTTTTCACAGATGAGAGCTAAATAATAAGAGTTCCCAGAGGCAGCAGACATGCATCTACATTTTGGAAGGCTCTGTAGTTATCACTGGAGAAAAAATATCTGTGAAAGTTGCCTTTGGAACTTGATTTGGAGGTGGCTTTGGAATTGTGTAACAGTCACATACCTTACCATAACAGTCAGTCTTCAAGAGCATGCTGAGAACAAAGGATAAATGTGATAATGCACATGCTATTCTTCATAACAATAAGCAGCAATGGCTCAGTGAGGAGTTACCCTGACTGATTCTATTAAGAATAGAAAGGGAGAAAGTAGATCAAAATGAAGAATAATGAGAGGGAATGGATATGATCAAGTAAAATAGTATATGTGTATGAGAAAATTGAAGGGTATCCTGCTAGTCTCCATATGTTAATTTTACACTTATTTATTGCATAGCTATTTTCTGGTGTCTGGTCAATGTAAGGACAAATGTGGGAGCAAGGAGTGCAAGAGAAAATAGACTAACATGAACTTATATTGATACATGCCAGGACACTCAGAAAAAAAGCATAAGAAATTGATGAATGTCGACAGTTAGAAATAGGTAAGACTGATAGTTGAGGCTAACAGTCAAAAAAAATATATTTTGGAAACACAACTTCTTGCTATACTTAAAATTGAAATTGAAGTCTTAAGGGAAATGTCCCTGACTTTCAGGCACTTGACTTTCATATAACCCACACTTCCACATACTCAACTCTGATAGAGAAAATTTGCATGCTTATGCAAAATGTTTTTCATATATTGCTTGATAAATAAACTTTCAACCCTGTCTTCTTGCCTCTGGTACTTGAGAAAAGATCCAGGTCTCATCCTAATTGAAAGAATGTGTTTGTCAGTTCTTCATATGCCCAGAGGCTTGTGTCTGGTATAAGCACCCCAGTGTCACATTTGCTTTGTAAACTGCGTTTTTATGTTATAATTTCAGAACGCTTTTGGTGCCCTATGTATATAATTTTTCTCATAACACATTGAAGTTGTTCCTTAGAAAATTGGTTTTGCATTTTCATAAACACATTAAATGAAAGTTTGAAACCACAGTCTGTATTTACAAATAAATCACAGCTGATTTAACTTTTCTCTTGTAATTTTTTATGTTTTACACTAAAGGCATTTAACAATATTATTTTTTTTATAAACACCATCAAAATATTTCAATATTACATCAATTATAACTATATCTTATAATATTACCATTTTGTCTTCATTCCCTCCATCCTCATTCCTCATTCATCTGGGTTGTCGGGTAATAATATCCATAGAGCATCTAGGGAGTTGGTTTTGACATCAGTAAGAGGCATAGGAAATTTTGCTAAGTGTTACCGTTGTTCTTTGATGGAGGCTCTAAGAAAAACTTTCTTGTCAAATTTTCCAAATTATTATTCTCCTAATTAAGGTATTCAGATTAAAGTATCTCCTATATCACTGTTCCCTACAGTTCTAGCTGTAGTATTTCTAGAAGACAATGGATGTGTGAGAAATATTTTCTTAAATATACATTACCTTAACTGAAATGGTTCTAATCCTGAGGATTTTCCTTTCCAACATTGCCTTTTGCCTAATTTGTGACTGTATATTTTCTTCAGATTTAGGATTGATTATTTTCTCCAGATTTACAGTAAAATATTGATTCATATACACCTCTCCAACATTTTTTTTCTAAAATTCCAAGTTTACAATGACTTGTTAAATTTCCTCTGTAATAGTAAATGGCAAAGGAAGGAATAACACGAAACAACAAAACCAAACAAAACAAAAAAACTAAACCAAACCAAACCTTATACCTCTTGTGACTATCATTGTTTCTCATGAGAGACCACATATGATATCATGACATAAAGACGGAGGGGACACATGACCTTTGAGATTAAGAGGATTTCGTACATCTGCACTTTCACAGGTGGAACTCTTGTCTAAAGCCAAGGTCAGTGAACTACAGAACATCAGTGAGTTGCTTGTATTTGTAACTAGTGGATCCCCTGTAGGTACAGTGTTCTGAAGGAAGGTTTTCTCTTCTTTTCATATACTGGTTGTTTATTTACCACATGGGAACAGAGCCATACTATAACTTTATTTGACTTGGCTTTTCTGGATTTTATTTTTCTAAATCAGTATATATTGATTATGCATTATGGCATAATCAAACCAAGTCTGTTTTGTGATTATCCTTCCCATTGCCTCAAAAATTCTGATATCCCTGTTTTTTCCCCTTGTATTGCCACCTCCTAGGCTCTCTGTTTCTTTCATGCCTTTGTGCCTCTTTGCCCACCTTCTGTCCTTCTTCATCACTTACAATTGCCCTTTCTTGGACCAATGTTAGCAATGAGTGACTCTGAAAATCAAATGTTGATATAACATAGTTTTTTAAAAGAATGACAAAGTTATTACAGAATGCAGATTAAAAGATGCCATTAAAGACCTGCTTAGTGTCTAAGAGGAAGAAGTTACTGGAAAAATCAAGATACAAAAGGACTCAGACTAGTTACCCATGTACCTCGCACATAGCACATAGATTTTGTGTGAAATACCCTTAAACTCTGCTTCTTACAAAGGAATTCTATTTACAAAGAACAAGTATAGAAACATTTTACAAAATCTTGGAAGAAATGAAAATGTAGTTACTATAGTGTGTAGATATTGTGCCTGGTGATCTGGTCAGGGCTACAGTCAAGCAACATTATCTACACTTCAGTAATATGCCACACTCCTTTCAGCATGCTGTTATTTCTGGACTCTTGGGAATACCTTTTATGCCACCACAAATAATGGCAAATCCACAGTCAGGCAGGAAGGTGATGGATTAAGAGAGAAAGTATTTGGTCATCAGTACTACTCAACAGTTAACTACATGGAGATAACTCAGAGGCCCTGAACCAAATCCTTACCAAACACCACAAGTAGAAAATCCTTGAAATATTTCATTGTCTTTAGTATATCTTCATCCTATTCCTATCATGTATCTATTTCTCTAATAGGCTATTTTAGCAATCTTATCATAAAATGAAGTCAGGTTAGTACAAATGAACTACACTTAGTGTGCCTATACTAGCCCTTAATGGCCACCCCCACATCAGAGGTGCTCAAAAATCACACATTTAATAATTATTTTCAGAGTCACTAGGAGAGTTGATATCAAGGTCCCAGGTACACACACACACATACACACACACACACACACACACCCACACACACACACACACACACACACACACACTTCAGAAAATAAGAATGAGAGCACATATCTTTCGGTTTTCAGTGCCTCACTTTCCCTGTACCTACACAATTTCAATGGTGATCTTCTTGTGGTTTCTAGGTATACTGAAAAGTTGTTTTCTCAATTCAGAGAACTGGACTAATTTAAAATTGCCAAAGTTTTTTTTTTTTTTTAAAAACTAAACTAACCACTTGAAATATAAATTCCTCGTTCTCCATAGCCAGTCAAATATTGCATTGTCAGAAAATAGTCTGTTTGCAGAAGATGGAAGCTGAATCAATTTATTGATATCCACTTTGTGGAGTGACAGTGACTGCAAATCTAGTGTAATTGGCCAACTTTGTGAGGATTGAGCATGTTCTCAATTAGGACACCTTTCACTCTGCTTTGTCACTGAGTTTGCTGATTAAGCTTTTCTTATTTAGCTTTGAGGGAGTTCACAAATTTATCATACTTTTACTTAGGTACATGAAATGATAAATATTATAATTTATAAAAGAAAGATGCACATACCTGAATGTGAGTGCACATGTGCACACATGCGTGTATGCAGACACACATATAAGTAATATTTCTGAAATCTACTTTCAAAGATTAAAGTTTAAAATATATTTGTAAAGACAGTTGATGACATGGTAAATTCAAACCTTTTTATTTATTTAAATATCTCTCCATTTCTTGTACTAGCCCTCAGTCCTCCAAAATATTCTTTGAAAGTAGGGGCTAAGAGGAAAGAAAATGCATAATCAACTACACAGACTCTGGAAGCCAGGTGAGAAGTAGAGGTAGATTCATTTATTGTAGTAGTGAGGAATGCCTTTATACCCTCTGCCCATGTCCTTTCAGTATCTACTTGTCAGGTATGCTGTGGGTTTACTAAATGCAGAAGTACTTCTGTACATGCATGGACCATTGTAGACTGCCTATCAGAACATGCTGACTCACTCCTACATATCTCCCTTTTTCATTTAAGAGTCTGTAGCTCAGTGGGAGCCAGTGTTCTGTACTCTGACCTTGTTGACCCCATCTCAGGGGGCCACCAGCATACGGAACCATGCCTGTCTTAGGTTGCTTCAGCAATTGGGGCCTTACCTGTCATTGACTATCAGCTCTGGAAGGTCAGACTTCCTAAAGAGCATGACCGGTTAGAGTAGGTTGACCTACTGGGAGGTCTTTCATATCACTGAGAACAATGCTTATATAACCTGGTGGGGGTCAGGGAGGGGGCCTGTTCTTGACATTCGAGGGCCTCAGCACTTAGACCATAGTCTTGTTAATGAAGTGCTGCACAGCATGTGTTGAATGATACTTAAAGAGAATAATTAATAACAACAGAACATTCTATGATATTGTATAAGTGACTATCTGAGATGGGTCAGGGAGCTTTTTAAGGTTGTCCTATACTTTAGTAATAAAGCTTACTTCAAAGGACATATCAGTAGATCTGGTGAAGATTAACTTGTATATTAGATCTCTGAGGATCATAAAATGATTGAGAAACTTGGTGTACTATGTCCCCTTGATATAATGGGCCAGCTTCAGTGTCCCTGAGATGGAGTTATGTACCTGGAAGGGGTCAGGCAAAAAAGATTGAATCCAGGATCATATACAAGAAGAGATATACCTTGTACCATCTCAAGTTCTTCTGACAATAGATCAAGCTGTTGTTGTGAAGTATGGATGTTCCAGTAAAGATGCTGATTAAGCATCTCCTGGGTCAGGAAAGCATTGGCATAGCAGGGCACTATTATGTCTAGTATTTCTGCTGTTGCTGCATTTTATATCAAAGCCACTGCCTCTGTAGTTGCCCCAGCTACAGTCACTAGGATGATGGACATGATAGCCACAGTGATGCCAAAATTATGTTTGATCTGCCCTAGCAGTCATAGGTTCTAAGGTGTACAGGGACACATTGAAATTGTTGATGCTAGGAGTATCATTACCTGTACTTGTGGGTGGGGTGACAGGGGATCAGGTTGACAATGTTCACACAGGATTGGGAGTTTGACTACAGTGGGCAGTCTACTTGTAAGGGAATAGCAAGGGGCAGTAGGGTGAGGAAGATCCCGCTAAAGTAGAGAGGAGGCAGGGTCAGCATAAGACTGCATGGTGGATGAAGGCATCTCTGTCCCCATCATCTTCCCTGAAGTTTTATTGCAATGAAAGTCCTTGTTGTGAGGTTTCTAAGTTAGATACAAGAGTGCCCCTCAATTTTTATTACAAAGCAGATGGTCCCAGCCTGTGACCCAGTGCTGGCAATCATCTGAGCTAGGTCTATAGGAACCATGAAGCGGG
This sequence comes from Rattus rattus, assembly GCF_011064425.1. Lineage (NCBI taxonomy): Eukaryota > Metazoa > Chordata > Mammalia > Rodentia > Muridae > Rattus > Rattus rattus. Next base: position 26,147,054 of record NC_046166.1, on the reverse strand, counting down.
TTCCCAATGTGGGATTAGTCATAAAATCTGCAGAGCATGCTAGAAAACCTGAGTCATTAGGCAATAGTAGGGGTGGCAAAGGCCCAGCTCCTTACCCATGAGGTAAGCAAGTAGAATGAGGAGAAGAGTCAAACTCCCCTGTCATCCATTTTGAGTGGGGTGGGATGTCCAAGGGGTCCTCCATGGCAGGTTTCACATTCCTCAATGATACCTATATCAGCATTGTGTATTCCTAGAGAAAAAACACAAATACAACTTTTCCCTAGTGTCAGTAGGGGGCAGGAGTGGCCATCATGAAGTAAGGGGATCTTTCTTCCGAACCAGGAGTAGAGGAGTGCTATGGGGCAGTGTGATCCAGTCTTTATAAGCAGTCCTAAGGTCCTTATCATGGAAGGTAAACAAATTCATGTGGAAAAGTGCTTTCACCAAGGCCAGATGTGGGTCATGCTTAACCTCAGAAGACATGACTTTTGCCAGTAGGGATTTTAGATATCTGGTGGTCCTTTCCACAATGCCTTGTCCTGTCTTTGTGGATTGTAGGGATTGCCAAAGGCACAATCAATTTTCCAAATGGTCAGGAAATTATCAAGTTGTCTAGAAGAGTAGTCAGGACTATTAACTGTTTTTAGGGGCCAAAGCAGTCTCATTACTAGCATGGCCAACTTAAGGGCCTTATTCACATGGGAAGCCTTTTCTCTGACATGGGCCAGAGCATAGACATAAGAAGAACAGGTGTATACTATTATGTGTACATAGTGGAGGTTCTCAACTGGAGGGTAGTGAGTAACATCCATCTGCCATATGGCATTGGATAATAGGCATCTGGAATTCATTTCACCTTCCATCCTCCATTCCTCGATTAATGGTGTTCAGTGGCATCAAAGGCACACATGCGGTACAAGTCAGTTGCTTGCATTGAGACATTGAGGGTCCTGGGATAAATTTGTGAAGGCTTTGTGGGGGCACATGAATTTACAATAATTTATTGTAGCAGTGTCAGGGTCTGTTCCAGGAACTCAAGACCCACAATCATAATCATGCTGTCCCTGTGATCATTTCCCCAGCCAATGCACAGGGGAGTCCTGAATGTGAGCGAATGTGGCAAATACACCCAGGAAGGGGTCTTTGCCATAGAAGCTCCTAGAGTTTAGACATTGTCAGATAGAGGGTATACAGGTACACTCTTCAATATGGGAGAAGAGTAGGATACAGAGTGCCTGAACTACATATTGGCTATCAGAAAAAAGAATGTTAACAGCCTCATCCTGAATCTCAAGAACCTTTATTATTGGCATTAGCTCTGCAACTGGACTGACCCAGGATTGAGGAGTACCCCTTTATTGGGAATTTGTATCAAGATGCCATATACTAGGTTGTTAGAGCTGGAGAAAGCAAATATGTCCCCTACTACTAGGGAAAAGATGGGTGCTATGAGGTTTGATTAAGAAGGGGAGTAGGGATAAGGAAGAGAGTCACCTGTCCTGGGGCGGGTAGTTGCCTAATGCCCTGGGGAATCCAATCTCCATCACCTGAAAGCTAATTGAAGATGACCAGAGGGGCTGTGAGTGCCTCAGCCAGAAAGGCAAAATGATTTATCTAGCTCTCAATTGTAGGTCCTGTGTCTTAAGGGTGAGACAGAAGGTCAGTTCAAATTTGGAATTGAGCTTGTGAAGGGCAGAATAGGCTTGATATAGCCACATCAGAGGGCTATCCTGCCAAAAGGCCTCCAGTATGCCAAAAACTTTCCACAGGATTATAGCCAAGAGAGGCTTGGAGGAACTATGTTGTTCCAAAAAGGCAGATTTCAGCCTGGTGACCACTTGCGTAAGGAGCTCCTTTGCCTCTGTTGTACATCTGATTATTGAGGAGACAGTAGAGGGACCATCCACAAAGGAAAACAAGTGTTGTATCTCCTGCAGGAATAGGCAGGAAGGGTCTGATTCAAGTGACCATTCCACATAGCTGTTGCAGCTCACCCAGGGAGTATGGTTCCTTAATTGACTTCAAATGACAGAAACCAAATTTGTTTGGTAATCCCAAAAAAATTTATAAGGAAGAATAGACTGTACTTTCTCTGCTAAATCTCTTAGCAAAATAGCAGAGGTGGCCTGTAGGTGTCAGGGTGAGCTATCGGGATATCAGCCATGTAATGAAAAGGGAGGACTTTCTTGAAGATATTGTGGAGAGCCTCTGCCACATATGGCTGCCAAATAATGGGGCTATTTTTCATCCCCTGTAGCAGCACAGTTCATTGGTATCTCTGGATGGATTTATGCATGTTAGGTTCCCACACTGTAAAGGCAAAGCAGCACTTGTCAGCAGGAGCGAAGGGGATTTGGAAGAAACAGTCTTTTATGTCAATGTCTATGGTATGGACTGAGGGAGGGATGGCACTGAGTTAGGCCGTCCAGGCTGTATAATGCCCATCTTTTCCATTGGCTTATTAATGGCACAAAGGTCTTACAGCAATCTATGGCGGCCAGATTTCTTGTGAGCAGCAAAAGTGGGAGTATGATGTGGGCTGCCAAGTTGCCACGGTTAAGGTGTTCCTCAATCAAGTATTTAAGGCCTGATTGCTCTGGTTCCAGTATGGGCCACTGCTCCACCTAGGTGTCATTATCTAATAGTCAGGAGAGGCATATCAGGGTGGTATTCATAGCCCCATGGGCTTGAGGCGGGCAGTGACATCTAGAATTGAGGGTGAACCAGGGAGAAGTCATTTTTGGTAAGTTGTCCTGACAGCCCAATTTCACCATGCATCACAACCTCAACATAAAAGTCATGGTCATTTGTTGTTATTACAGTGCCCATATCTGCCAACAAGTCTCTGCCCCACAGATTATTAGGCATATCACGGGGGTAATTGACCCCTGATTGCAATCAAGATCTTCCCAGTGTATTGGTTGAATAGTAGTTTGGGTTGAGCACTGCACCTTCCCCCAACCCCGAGTTCTTATTGTGCAGCCAGATCTGAACTTCTAGTGAGTGAATCATAAAACCTCATTGTCCATCAATACAATGGCATTGGTCCCTTGACAGACTGCCCATTGAGGTGGATGCTTATTATGGTGGACTGAGGAAATATTGGTAGGGTCCAGAAAATTTTGTGTCCATGGTTTTCCTTCTTACTGGGGGTGCCCCTCTTGGAACTTAAAGGAAGAGGAGACTGGAATTCTGCAGACCAGAAGTCCCTGGCCCAGTGGAAACCTTTGTTACACTTGGGGTGACAAATGCACAGGAGGACATTGGGGGAGTCCCTCTGCAGGTGCCAGGTCTTACCACACCACCAGCACATTCTATCAGGCAGTTGCTGGGTGTTGCAGGGCCTCTGCCTGTCAGCCAGGAATGCATCAAGCGATAAGGTTAGGGCTGTAATTGTTCCTGCATGGGGGTTGAGATTGAGTGTGGCTAAGATCCACTTATGGATGTCCTCATTGTGGACAGTAGCCACTGCACATGAATATTGAGAGCCAAATCAATTGTTTTATGAGCATATCTTGAATGGGGGTTCACCTGCTTTTCTACAGCCTCCTCCATGGCCCAAGTCAGGAAGTCAGGGAAAGGATCATGGGGTTTGCAGGCCTTAAGAGCCTTGAACACCAGACTAGAAACTTGGCAGAAATAAGCATATTGACCTATCAGGGCCACCAGATCAATAAAATTACGACTTCCCATTAGCATGTTTAAGGAAACATTTATGCTTTTTTTGGGATGTTAGCCTGCCTTGAGCCTTAGCATGGTCTTCATAAACAGACCACCAGGTCAAAATACTTATGGCTCCAGAACGGCCTTGAAAAGACTATGCCTGTCATATAGTTTGGATTTGCATAGACTATTGTTTCAGGACCTGCTCAAAGACAGGGTGATTCCCATCCCAACTCATTTGTTGCCTTATTAGTGAGGGATAGGTTTCATAGCTGCATTGGCTATCATGTTGACAGGGTATGTCTCAATGCAGGGCCTGGTGTGTGTGTGAGATTTTGGAAGGGTCAGGAAAACCACATTGGGCAGCAGCAAAGGTCATGAATGTGACTGCAGGGATGGGAGAGGACCTGTTTCCCCTAGTTCCAGCTTATTGCATCTTGTGCCTTGAGTAAGGGAAGGGGCATACAAATCTTAAGGGGGCACAAGGAGCATGAGGGGCTCCCTGTACTGGGGTCAATGCATGGAAGCTTGCCTGGGAGGAGGGTTGTGTGAAGGTGAACCTTCCTCCTCATCCTAGGGAGAGGATGGAAGGTTGCTTGAACTCTCTGGAGATAGCAGCTGGGTAACAATAGAGAGATTAGTAAGGCCTGTTCCTGACAAAGGTTATTGTGTGCTGTAACTACCTCCTCAGTAAAGGAGGATTGGAGACTTACTATGATAACCAGAAAAATCAGTACAAACGGGGGTGGGGCTAGGGTGGGGGCAGTAATGCCCGAGTTAACCTTATGCTTACTGAATAGGAAGAGTACTTTTATCCACAAAACAGGTTACCACATGTTTTCAGGTGAGATCCCAGGTGCCAGAATTGTGACCTCATTCCAAAATCTCTCAAAGTCTGTCGACTTAGTCTATAGGCCTCAGGTAACCAAGAGTTTTTAATGCCCAGATTTGGAGTTCTTTAACATGAAAGGGTAGATTCCCCATAGCTCTGCTAGCAAAACAAGTTGAATTTTCACAGACAAGTAAAACTATCACAGACAAGACAAGACAGATGAGTTATCAGACCCAAATATCTTGTGCTTAGTGAGGAACTTTGGGGGTTTGTTAGACTCTGGTTCTAGACCCACACAGTATCTCTGGGCAGGAAAGGGATATCTGCAGCCAATTTTTGGTTCTGTCTCCTGGGGGTAAGAGGGTGAGTCTTCATGTGGAGAGGCCAGGCAAACCTAAACCACAAGTATGCACCCTACACTAATGAGCAGACTCAGATGAACAGAGAATAGTAAAAGAGCCCTCTTGCTCACCTAAGAGGGGTATATCACATGGAACAAAAAGGGACCAACTTATCTAGAATCAACTGAAAAGGGGCACTGAGACCATGCCTCCTAGATGCAGGAGTACATCTGCAGGGCAGAAATTGTGAGAACAAAAGAAGGTAGAACCATATTGGACACAATGGCAGTAGCACATAGTAAAAACCAGGGTCCAGAAAACAATAGATGTGAGCAAAACGAGCACTGAATTCAACACAGATCCATAGAGGTCCCTGGTCAGGAACGAGATGCTGCCCTAGCCCTTGCCCCCCACGCCTGTAGTTCTTGAGGGTAGGGGATAAGAAGGCACAGAATCAACGGTACAGACTGCAGAAGCCAGGTGAGAAGTGGAGGCAGACATTTTTATTATAGTAGTGAGGAGTGCTTTTATACCCTCCACCCATGTCTCCTTGGTCTAATTCACTCCTCCTACAGTTCCTAATTTCCTTTGACATTCAAAACATTATTCACCGTATAGGACATAAATCTTACTTTTAATACTATATAGTTAATTTTGTTTCCCCAAAATAGAATGGACAACTAACATGGACATGGCTTATAAGACTTTAAAAAACAGCCTGATAAATCCCCTGATAAGGCTGGGGATTTAGCTCAGTGGTAGAGCGCTTGCCTAGCAAGAGCAAGGCCCTGGGTTCGGTCCTCAGCTATGAAAAATAGAAAAGTAAAAACAACAACAACAACAAAACAGCCTTATTGGAGGTTCTGGCCTTGTCCCTTCTGAACATTCACAAAAATTCCCACTTGGATGAGAGAAAGGGAATAGCAAAGGGGGTGTTCACTGAAACTTAAGGACCATGGAAAAGACCTGTGGCTTTTTTATCTAATAAATGGACCCAATAGCCCAAGCATGGGCAGCCTGCCTGTGGATAATAGTCACCACTGCCCTGCTAGTCAAGGATGCTGACAAAATAACCACGGAGCAGCAACTTGTTATCGCCACTTTCCTTGCTAAGACAGGACCCACAAGAATCCAGCCAGGCAGTGACTGTCCACACCAGACTGGTATGCTTTCAGGCTCTACTTTTAATTCCTCCTCACATAAGATATATCCTATCATCTGCCACAAAACCAGCCACCTTGCTACCTGACCCATTCTCAGATGTGCGATGTCATTGCTCAATAGTTCTGGGGCACATCCAGAGCATCAGGCAGGACTTGACTGACATGCCCTGTACAGAATCAGAACCTATCTACTTCACAGATGGGAGCAAGTTCATTCAGAATGGAATCAGGAATACAGGCAGAGCTGGAGGGACCTTGGACTCTGGTGTTTGGGCAACTGCTTTGCCTCTGGGAACCTCGGCCTAGAAAGCTGAACTAAAGGCTCGAACCCAGGCTTTAAAACTGGTAAAAGGGGCCATAGCTCCCATCTACACTGACAGTAGATGTGCCTTTGTTATGGTTCATGTACCAAGACAGAGGATCATTGACGGCTAAAGGAAAAACCATCAAAAAGAAGGAAGAAATACTTTATTGGCGGTATTACAGCTTTCTCGAAAAGTAGCCATAATTCATTGTCCCGGGCATTAGAAAGTGGCATCAGACTAGCTGATAAAGCTGCAAGGGAGGCCACTCAAACTTTCACTTTCAACACCGTGATAGCTTTGCTGCCCTTTGTGCTTCCAGGCATCCTGAATATAAAGCTGAATTAAAATGAGATTGGGCAAAGTGCCAAAAAGTTTACACAAGAGATGGATGATTGCCACTGAAAACTGAAGGAATGGCTGCGGGGGGGTGGGTACAGAATATTTGACTTAGGACAATTGGTTGATCAAGTTATCTCAGAGTGCACCACCTGCCAGGCTGTGAATCCATCAAGCCCCAACCAAAGAGCTGCTCCAGGAACAAGAATCAGGGGTCAATGGCCGGGTGCTAATTGGGAAATAGACCATACATAAATAAAACCAGGAATATATAGATATGAATATTTGCTAGTTTTTGTAGATATGTCTTTTCAGGATTGGTAGAAGTCTACCCTACAAAGTGTTGGTATTCTGTCGAAGCTCCACCCCCACAGCTACCAGGGAACAGTCAGGTATGCTCCGCCCCACAGTTGCCTGGCAACAGCCAGCTGTGCCTGACTATAAAAGGGGCTGCTTGCCCCCTCCTCCCTCTCTAACTTTTCTCTTACACCCCTCTTATCCACTCATGCTCTTTGTTCTTCGCTGCTCTTTTCCCCTTCCCCATTCCCCCTACTCCACGTACCCATGGACAGTCTTTCTTCTCCTCCTCTACTCTTCCTCTCTCATTAAACCTCTCTACGTGGAACCGTGTTGTCTGGGTGGATTCTGTCCAGGCATGGCAGAGATTTAAACAACACAAAGAGACTGGCAATGTAGTGACAAAAACAAACAAACAAACAAAACTTCTAGAAGACATCATACCCAGGTGATGAAATCTAGATTAAAAGACATAACCACAAGACTCTAAAACCTCCCTAGAAAAGACCACACTGTGATCTTGAACATGGCAATGGTTGTTAAGGTGGATGGGATCCAGACATGGGTACACCACTCCCACATTAAGCCTGTCAGAGAGAGATGACTCAGCAGTTGAGGAGACTTCCATATGATCTGCCACAAGAGCAATGGAACGTCACCCCACCCACCCTGTCTATCCAAGGAAACTTTGACTCCAATGCTCCTGATCCTACTTGCTTGCTGTTTATGCTTTGCTGCACCAGGTAGTAGCCCTTCCGATAACCTTAATCTAACCTGACAGATAGTTAATGCTACAACGGTTAAATTTCCAACTCTCCCAGCACCTGGTTCCCTCATCTTCCCGTAGATCTTTGTGACCTAGTGGATGGGGGATGGAACCCCTTGGATCAACAGCCCCTAACAGAACAATTGACCCAGGCCAGAAGGAGCACACTTTCTCAGGTTTTTTACATCTGCCTGGGGCACTCTCAGGATTGGAGCCAGTGAACCAAACTCTGGGAGGTCCAGAATTCTGTTTCTGTGAGGAATGGGGTTACAAATCTACTGAGTAGTTAAGCTAAAAGTCCCTGATCAAAGATGACTTCATCACTTTGACCCGGTTTAGAGATACACAGACACTCAGAGCCAGATCCTCCAGAAAAGAAAAAGAACACCCAACCTCCTAGGCGAGTGACTTGCAGAACTTGTTTTGAGCCCCCTTGCTATCTCAGTACCCCGGGGGATTATGCAACAACCTTGTTATCAAGTTCACAGCAGCGGGCAAGAAGGCTGATTGGACAGTTGGTGAGACATAGAGACTAAGACTCCACATCTCTTATGATGCAAAGGACTCCTATTTACTGTTCAACTGCTCTTGAGTAGCCTTGTGAGATCCATGGTCTACGTAGGCCCCAACGAGATATTATCGGGAACCAAACCAACCACCCCCTAAGCTCTGCTTCTACCCACCATCACTCCCTCAGCAGGAGCCACCACCCTTTCACCCCAGTGAGATATCTCACTTCATCTAACCAACGACTGACTTCCTAAAGCCATCTCACCTCCAACATTACCCAGTTCATCACCCAACTCAAGACTTTCACAATTATTAAAAGTCACTTTCCAGGTTTTTAACTTCCCCCTCACAGACTTAACACTTAACTCTTGGTTATGCTTAAATGCTCAGCTCCACTACTATAAAGAATGGTACTCCATATAGAAGACAACAACTGAATAGATGTTAGCTGACTCTACAATCAATGACAGGACAGGGACTCTACATTAGAAATAAGGTACCCTCAGCCCATATCCACCTCTACAACCTCACTGCAATCCCTACCATTGCAGGATACTTGCTGCACCCAGAGAACATTTAGTGGGCTTATATAACCTCAGGACTTACGCCCCACATTTATGGTTTGATTGTAAATATGACTGAAAATTTTATGTCCTAATACAGCTTGTACCTAGAGTGACTTATTTCCTAGAGCTAATACTTTAAAACAATAGGTAAAAAAAGGTACCCATTTCGACTATGGTACTAGGTACTTTCCTTCACATAAGTTTGGCTGAAGCTACAAATATAGGGGTTTCAGCCCTAATACTCCAAGATAAAAATTTTAAGGACCTTGGATGGCAATAGATACAGATATGCAGGAGATGGAAAAGTTCATCATGGCCCTGCAGGATTCCCTATCCTCTACAGCAGAATTAGTCTTACATTACAGAAGTGGCCTATGCTTACTGTTCCTCTAGCAGAGAGAACTCTGCAGCCTTAAGTAAAGAATGCTCTTTCTGTGTTGACTACTCAGGGGTGGTCAAAGAATCCATGGCCTTAGTCAAAATGAGACCCCAAGACAAAAATATAGAAAATTATAGAAAAATATAAAAAAAAATCAGTCCCTTTTATGAGTCCCTCTTCAACTGGTCTTCTTGGCTGACCACCATTGTGTCTGACCAAACAGTTTCCCTTATCCTACTGATGCTAACCTTGACTTGTAGTCCCTGCTTTAGTTATTTAAAGAACAGATTTTCACTGTTCAATTGATGATTGAACAATACCAGTCCATAAAAACATTTCAAGGATTCAAGATGGCCCATTACTGAAGTGAGGAATGAGACTAAGACGGGCTGATTCCATAAAAGGCTTCAAATTGGCAGTTCAGAAGATTAGGCCTAGATTTGTTTCCAAGAACTGGACAAGTTCAGACAAGTCAGTTATTGGAAAAACCTCAGGTTTCAGGCAGGCATCAGAAGCTGCCTTGCCACCTGGCCTGAGGCAAGGACAAATGGGTCAGTAACAGTTTCCAGGCTTCCCCAGAAACAGGTTCCATTCCCCCGAACCCTTGCAATGGTTCTGATATTTTCCTAGAGATGAAGTCAACAAATTAAGATTAAGGTCACTTCCTCCTCCCTGGAATTTCCCTAATGTGCTTTAAATTGGGCCTGCAAGCTCACTTGGGCATCTTCATCTTGGTAAATGGGAAGGACCCAATGCTGGACTTCTGTAGACTAAAAGATTCTTTGCTTTTGTATACTATGTGTTTCGTTCTTTGGTGAATCACTAATTCTTACAGGATTAGTCCTTATAATACCTTAGAATGTATAAATCTCTACAGTATATGAAATGAACAGCATTATCTTTTCTTCTTATACTCACAGTGTAGGATAATGGAAAAATTATTTTAACAAACACATGTTCTGCATATTAACATATATTCTTGTATCACAGCAAGAGAATGATAGGCAACAATGACAGCAGATCCTTTGTTTGTATATTTCTCCTTATCCACCCTCTTTCTAGAATCCAACAGGCAGGGAGCAAATGTGTTATAAGGTAACACATCTATATGATTTAAATTTTAAGTTTACATGAATAAAAACTTTAAAATGTCACAAAGTTAAAAATCCTGTTGCTTAAAACTTACAAATGTTTTTGCTAGAAATACAAAAAAGCCTGCCATTTAATTATTTTTCTAGCTTAGAGAAATTAATCCTAAATTTATTAACTAAACAAAATAAATATTTGTGCTCTCCACAGATAGTATGAATGTTGCAAATAGAGTGACTTATCTTCATAAGTCAATCTTCAACAATGAACATGTAAGATAAACAGCAAACTTCTGTCTTAATTGCAGCCTATGTGTTTATTGTCATCTCCAAGAACAAACATTGCTCTTATGAAAACTATTAGTAGTAAAAATTCAACACAAAATACATGAGGTCTGAAAGTTTGCTATTAACAGTGGAATACAAATTATTTCCCTACTTAATAATCAGCAGGGAATATGTCCAATTCTCTCTGCAGCTTTACGTCAGACTTTGGTTTTTTTCTAGTGTGATTTCACTGAGCTATAAAGCACCAAATGATATATATATATATATATATATATATATATATATATATATATCACCAAGGCATACAGTCATATGTTTAGAGGAGTTTGAGTGGCAACGAAATGTTTTAAATTATTGGTAAGGAGTATATGCAGTATCATTAGGAATTAGACAGCTAAATTTGTTGGGCTAAATCAAGAAAGAAGGAATCTTAAAATTTTACTCTGAAAAAACCCCACTTCTGTTAGTTGACATGACTTTTATTTCAAAACATTTGTACTTGAAACACAGTTACAGCCTGAGAACATAGATAATTCTTAATAAGTGTTCTTTCTATTGATTGGAAGAGATCATGAGCATGGCGACTCTTACAAAGGAAAACACTTATTTGAGGGTTTATTACAATTTCAGAGGTTCAGTCTATTGTTATCATGGCAGGATCGTGATGGCTTGCAGGCAGACCTGGTGCTGAAGTCATAGCTGAGAGTTCTCCATCTGGATCCACAGGCAGATCCAGAGAGAGCAACTGGTCCTGAGCTTCTGAAAGCTCAAAGACCAACCATATTGACATACTTCTTCCAACAAGGCCACGCCTACCACACTTAGTCTACCACACTAAATGGTGCCACTTTCTGAAAACTAAGCATTCAATTATAGAAGCTTACGGGAGGCATTCACCTTCTACAATCGCATATTCTTTATTTCTTATACAGCTTTATCTGTAAAACATATGATGCTCAAGAATAAACCTTAACAATTAAAACAAACATAATGGTCAATTTGGAAATATCGGAACTTAAATATGGTTGATCTAAGTTTAAACCAATCTAAGTCATTGGGAAGAGTAGTCAGTATAACTCTTATAAAACAATGCTTTAAGGATGTTTGTAAAGGATTGCGGGTATGCCTTACACATGGCAATAGATGAGAGAATGTGCAAAGCTTGAGTCATTGAGGGCTGATTGACCTGATCTAGAACTGTTGAAAACAGTTTATACCCAGTTCAACTCTCTTAGGTCATAGGTAGAAGAAGACCATTAAAAGTAAAACTTCTCACTGGTCTTAGATGGGACCACTGATAAAAGCATATGTAAACAAAATAGTCAAATCCACATGATGAATAGTTTGAAGTCTTATCAAACAAATGAATTAATGAGTATAACAAGTTGAGAATGGATAAAAGCTCTAACATCTAATTTGTGTCTACAAAGGTGTAAAAGGGGGGTTGTCTTGGAATGTTGGGGACAGAACATCACTGGATATGGTGGCTGAAGATGATGCAATCTTATTTTCCCATCTTTCTAGAGATCACAAGTGGGAAGTGAAATGTTTTGGGGTTGGTTCCTTCTGGAGCCTGTGAAGAATGGGCTTTGTACCTCTGCTGCAGTATGGAGGTTGCTGGTCCTTCTCATTGTTTTCCTTGGGAATGCTACCTTCTTCTCCACAGTGAAGGAGAGAGCATCATTCCACCCCTTACAGTCTGTTTTAGAGAACACAGTCCTCAATAATTTTCTGTCAATATCACAGTGAGTCATCTACTTATTCATCAAAGGCTGCACCCACCAATTCATTTTCTGTAACTATCCCAAGCAGAAAAAATACTCTTGGTAAACATGTATACTTCCATGTATAGAAATGTTAGAGATGCATGTTTATTCTTGTATGTAGATATATAGAGTATGTTGATATCATTTTTGTTTTCTAAAGATTACATACCTGATATCAAGTGGAGTTTATCTACTTTTGTCTACTTAGGTATTTTATTGTTTTAATTTTTCCTTAGTGTATGATAACTGAGAGTCATGGCCATTTTCCTATTTTGATGCCCTGATTCTATGAGATATAAAAGAGAGAGAGATTTTTCTGTCTCCTTTTCTTGCTCCTTCTTGCTTCCACTTTCTATCATTTTTACCTTCCTCTTCCTTAATTTCTCTTTATTTTTTATTGGAAATTTTATGTATTTACATTTCAAATTTTATTCCAGTTCCCCTCTCTCCCAGTACCCTCCCCTGCTTTCATGAGGATTATCCCTCTTCCGCTCACCCTCTCCCACCTCACCTCCCTTGCATTCCTCTACATTGGGGAATTGAATCTTCACAGGAACAAGGATTTCTCCTATTGATGCTTGACAATGCCATCCTCTGCTACCTATGTGTCTGAAGCCATGGTTCCCTCCATGTGTACTCTTTGGTTGATAGTTTTGACCCTGGGAGCTCTGGTGGGGTCTGGTTGGTTGATATTGTTCTTCCTATGGGGTTGCAAATCCCTTCAGCTCCTTCGGTCCTTTATTAGATATTCTCATAATGTCTTACTAGACGTACTCTTCCGTGTGTGTGTGTGTGTGTGTGTGTGTGTGTGTGTGTGTGTGTGTGTGTGTGTGATTTGAAAAAGTACACTGCAGCACTTGTAAGTTATGTTAAATGGCTACATTCAACCTAAAATCTTATCTAGATGTTTTGCATGTGATGAGCATAATTAATATTTATTTGTATTAAACATAAGTTTGGTGCAAAAATTTTAATTGTATTAACTGATTTAGCAATGTCCTAAAGAGGAATACATTGCTTATAATTCTATTTTCTCAGTAAGAAAGTAAGGCTCAGAGAGATTAAATGACTTGCTCTGCTAGTGAGCTCGGAAGAGAAGCCAGAATAAGGACCTCGTGTCTGCTTTCATTTCACAGATAAAAAGCAGACAGGAAGTGAGTTACAGACCTGCCTTGCACCTTGAAAAAAGCAATTTAGCTTTCCAGAATGTTTCAGAAACACCATTTACAGGCACAAAGATAAAGCATTATAAAGTACAATTAAGATCCTGACACACTTAATGCCAGATCAAAGCTTTTCATGTCTTAGCTAATTAGCAACCAAACAAACTTCTTCAAACTTTCTACCAAATGCATTTGAGATAGAAACTAGCAAAAGAGGTACCAGATTGCTGGTTCATTTACCTGAGCAGTCAATTTTTCCTATTAATAGCCTGTGTCCCTGATATTGAAAGCCTTTAAAAATCAATGATTATTGCTTGAGTTTAATCGTCAGGCCTCAAACCACATAGCTCTACATCATAGATTTTCAATAAGGTGGTAATTGTGAGCAAAATTGAGAAGGAAATTTACTCAGTAATGATATATTTTCATAAAGTCTGTAATGACTGAGAACAGTTCCAAGCTCCATTTTCTTTCTAAGGTACAGCTATAGAAATAAGAGACTATGTTGGATCTAATGGACTATTAAAGTTTTATGGTAATGATAAGGCATGTTCCTATTTAAGGGGCAGAAATTTCAATATTCAAAATGCCATTCACCTAAGAAATGTGATTATACTCTTAGTTATACTTTCCTGTAATTTGATCTGAATGTCATTTCTGACTGTCTTTGTGGAATGTGAATTGTGAGCTGCTATTGTGGACACTATTGCCAAGATTATATACTGTGTGGTTCTAGTAGTTCCTGGCATCTGTGGTAATGTGTCTGTTCAAGTTCTCTCAAGTGGAAAGACAAACACACGTCAAAGATGGAAAGAGAGACAGCTGCAGTGACTAAGATATTTTTAGTATATCTATCTCTTCCCCGTGCTTTGAAAACATTTAGTACATAGGTGAGTGACCATAGTCTGAATTTAAGCTTGTTTTTTACGTTATCTTCAGAACAAGAATGAAGCCTTCTGTAAGAAAATTGTAGCTCTCCTTTCCTTATGTTAGCAATAGAGTATAACTCAGATAGCCTACTATATTAGCTATTTCGATACACTATTTACTTATTTCTTTTAGTCTTTCGTTTAATTTTGAGATTGAAATGTAAGTACTTCCCCTTCCCCTTTCTTCCTCTAAACCATCTCATATAGCCCTCCTTTCTCTTCATCAGCTTCATGGCCAGTGTTTTTGTTAGTAGTTATTGCATACATATAGCGTCTGCATTTGCAAATATATTTTTAAATGCAATCTTTGGCATCCATACAATGTTATTTGTACAGATGTTCTCAGGGCTGACTCTTTGGCACTGAACAACCAATCGGCTTTTCGGTGTGGAGGACCTCTTCTCAGGTTTCCAATTTTACTTAGCCGTATTCAATATTTTGGTAGGGTTAAGGTCTAATGGGTCCTCAGCCAGCTAAGAACGTGAATTGGTGTCCTGCCTGTTTAGCTTACATTTGGGTGGTCATGTGGATGAGGTTTTTTTCCCCATCTTTATTAACTTGAGTATTTCTTATTTACATTTTGATTGTTACTCCCCTTCCTGGTTTCCAGGTCAACATCCTCCTAACCCCTCTCCCTCCCCTTCTCTATGGGTGTTCCCCTCCCCATCCTCCCTCCATTACCACCCTCCCCTCAACAATCACGTTCACTGGGGGTTCAGTCTTGGCAGGACCAAAGGCTTCCCCTTCCACTGGTGCTCTTATTAGGCTATTGATTGCTACATATGCAGTTGGAGTCCAGGGTCAGTCCATGTATAGTCTTTGGGTAGTGGCTTAGTCCCTGGAAGCTCTGGTTGGTTGGCATTGTTGTTCATATGGAGTCTCAAGCCCCTTCAAGCTCTTTCAGTCCTTTCTAAGATTCCTTCAACGGGGGTCTTGTTCTCAGTTCAGTGGTTTAATGACGGCATTCGCCTATAATGGGTGTAGCTTCTGATATTACTAGGAGTCTCATTATCCATTCTGTTCTCCATTCAGTGTCTGTTACTTACTTACTTCTCCAGGCATCTTCTTTCATTTTGTTTTTGACACATAACCAGCCTGACTTTCCTCTCAGCACCCTAGAATTCTGTTCTCCTTTAATTTACCACGTGTTTACCAGATTGTAATGTGGTAAAGATAGCATACTAGAGCTTCTCTCCATTCTATCTGTTTTTATTTCCTGCACCCATAAAACAAATATCTCATGGGCCACTGTGATGGTGATACTTCATTGTCAGCTTAGGTGGAATTTGGAATCAGGTAAAAGATTATTCTGGGTATGACAAATTTCTGGGTATGTCTATGAGGCCATTTTTAGGGAGTTTCAATTGAGGAGGAAAGGCCTGCAAAAACCATGGTCTGGATATAATATAGACTGAAAAAATGGAAAACAGAGGTGAGCGCTAATGAGTGTCAACATTCATCTCTGATTCCTGTCAGAATGTACAATGCCTCAAATGTTTTTATCCTCCTGCTGTCACAGGCACAGTTTCTCCACCATGGTGAACTATTTTCCCACAGATGATGGGTCAAAGAAAAACCCTGCTTTCTATACAGTTCCTTTTATAGACATGCAATCACAAATGCAGGGAAAGGAACTGACCTAACTGGACTGTATATAAAGGGACCTCCCAGCCCTCCCTTTCCCTATGAGTAGATAAATTTTCAGACATTAAACCTTCTTCCTGGACATGTTACCTCAAATTATTCATAACTACTCCAAATTTTACCACTTCCACTATGACTTCATTATAATATCTCGAAATTTCATCAATCTCTTATATTAATCATTTCACATTCAATCCTGTCACTGTATTTTTGCAAATATATTTATAACGTTTCTCTATGGGCAAGAGTGCACACACATATGCCACATGGTGATTTTGGAGGTAAGAATACTACTTGTTGGACTTGGGTTTTTACTTCCATAATCTTGGTTACAGGAATTGGCTCAGATTGGGATTTTTAAGCATCCAACAACAACATTTCCTAATAAGCTATCTTGCCAGCCAACCTAACTTCTATTTTCTTACGTACTTTTGTTCTGCTGTATATTTCTTTTTCTACTATGATAAAAGTCCTCTAATCCAACCCTCTTGTGTACTGCTGAAATACTGTTCAAACAATTTATATCTGCAGTTTCTTCCTCTAAGTTCATACCCATGAAGAAGTCAACATACCCTTAGAACAACAGTCAGATCAACCACATCTCGGTAAAGAACCCTCAATAGGTTTTTAGTTGGGTCTAATTGGGAAAAAGGAAAGTGTAGAAATTCTCAAGAATAGACATTATTTAATATGCAGAAATGATGACTGCAGTGTTGGAATGTGTCTCAAAGATCAAAAGTAAAGGGCTGCCATAATAGTGTGTGATTTTAGGGCACAGTGGAGGGTTATGCATGTAGAGCAAATGTCACATGGCTCAGAAGGAGAAAGGTCAGAAGAATTGTGTGATAGATTCAAAAACTTGGCTTCTTTCATAGAAAAGAGAAGAACATTATGTCTCCCCATCTCTTGCTTCCAAAACGCTTCCAGCCTGCTCCCCTACTGGCAACATCTCATGGGAAGACCTCCAAAGCCCAAACTAGGAGGCATGTGTGTAGGCTTTCCATGTAGTCTTTCTTGACTTTATGCAATCCTTCTATCTCAATCTCCTTGGTGGCATTGGAGGAAATTTTTAGTATGATTAGAATCAAAATTTCGGCTCAAAAATATTTTATTGACATTCATACGATTAAAAAGTGAAAATCAAAATCTCATAAGTTTATAATCAATTTAAAGATATAACTTTTAGTTATGGCACCCAACAAAGAGAAATGCAGAAATCAATTCTTTTCAAAGCAAAACGTATCAGGAGAAATCTTTATCAAATGGAGATTTGTATCTTTAGAACATAATTAATTTTAATGAAGGATTACAACCAGGACTAATGATAAACAAAGAACTCTATGAAAATTCAGACTGAGAAAAGTTATTTTGACAGAACTGTTGATGATTTTAGGATTTGAGAGCTTAAGCATGTGGTCTCTCTTGTGTGTATTAAGATTGCTTTACAACACAGCATCAGGACTGTGTTGGAGGCATTAAGGAACTGATTGCCAAAACAAATTTCCGTGTCCTGCAGTTATGTTCATTTCTGCATTTGGATTTTTCAGCTTACAAACTTCTTATTTGTATTACATTTATTTCTTGAGATTTTTATATAAAGTATTAAAGTTACTGAAGCAGTGACTACCTTAAGATTGTTAGGATCTAACATTTTTTTCTGTAGTGACTTTTCTAATCAACTTGTTCGTGGGTCATTTTTCATAGTTAAATACCTATAATATCATGGACATTTACCACCACTTTTCATTTTTATGAACTGATTAGTACTTGAAAACTTCATCCTTGCTATTGTATTAATGATGGATGTTTTTGTTATGTTTTATCCTACATTTTCTCTTTCAAAGGGGGCTTTTTAGGAGAAAAAGTTAAAATAATATTGTTTTGACTGTAGGTAAGAATGGAGTAGATATTAAAACATTCAGTCAAGTATGATAAAGAAATTTAAAGACATATTGAATGGTTGGGTGGCATGCATAGTATTGATGACACTGGTACTACAAGAACTGGAGCTCATCCAATAACATGGTTTCATTACAAGCCAATATAATTTTGTTCCAAGTTAGTACTCTATTCCATATTTTTGTATTGATGCCATTGTGGGGTTGGGTACAATGGATGCTTATTAGCAGACACTCTATTTGCAGTTACCAATTTGTAAAATTAATTTTGCCTAAGCATCAGACATCTGCAGAGTGTCTGATGGGCCTGCCTAGGGCCTCCAAAAATCACCCCAGACATATTACACATCTGCTATCTTTTACAATCCAAACTGCTGCAAGAGGGAATGTGTATTTATCCTTCCTAATGAAAAGGAAACGTCTGAATACCAACCAGGGTGAGCAAGAGATTACAATTTGAGTTGCCAAGCTTGGCTTGGGTGGTGTTAAATGTTTTAGTACTAATTCTTATGAATTATTGAGATTTGCATCATCCAGCAAATGGATCCCATCCTGCGCTCATTACCACAGTGAATCTCTGGTTTATCATAGATAATGTGTCATGAAAGGGCTTGGAATAGGCTTTTAAAAGTAAATGATGGTATTTCTACGTTTTCTATTGGTGAACAGAAGATGGTAATATAAGACTCTGAATAGTGTTCAACAGGTTTAAGGTTGCCACAGGGTGTGTAGGAATGAGGTTTCTATTTCCCTTTCACATATCTATTTGGAAGACATTCAATGTTATGGTCATATGGGAATAGTGCATTTTACTGTGTTCCCAAATTGTAAAAAAAAAATACATTTATCCATTAATGCACTTGCTACTCCCCAAGACCAAAGCAATCTAAATAAATAACTCTTAAGTAAATACTATATACTAAGCGTAATTATAGATGTGGTGAGTCATCATATATTATATGTTACTTCTGTTTATATTTTATGGAAATTTATAATAAAGTACAGGCTCCAGAAATAAAAAATGAAGAAACATGTTGTTTATTAAGCTTTCAGTAATTTTAGACAGCAGGGTCTATTGAATTGTGTTCCTGACATTTCTTGTTGTGCTTTGATTAGAAGCAATTCAATTTTCAAAAAGAATGGTTTCCTTCCTATTAACCTGATCTTGGCTTCAGACATTCTCTATCAAGAAAGTTCTTTATCTTGGAATTTAAAAAAAGATGTAAATGGTTTCTTATATTATTAATCACTAATGTGAGAAATGAGGATACAAGACTTTAAACAAATAGTTCTCCAGGAGCTAATCTGGTTTTTCTAGAAACAACATAATCTGTGAAGATTATCCATAGAGTTGTGGGTATTTCTAGGTAACAAGGTTCTAAGAAAGTGATAAGACAAAGACCAAGGAGGACAACCAGAGAACCTCTCCTGGAAGGTTCCAATCACCTTTTGGTCCTGAGTAAGTTCAAGAATGAGAACTGCCTTTGCCTTCAGTTGCACTGTTGTCTGTTGACAGAGCAGTCAAAGCCACTGGAGCAGGGAGTTGCTTTACCATCTGATACTAATGACTTTCCCACTGGCCAGGGGCAGTGGATGTAGCTATTTTTTTCTTTTTTTTCGGAGCTGGGGACTGAACCCAGGGCCTTGCACTTGCTAGGCAAGCGCTCTACCACTGAGCTAAATCCCCAACCCCCAGATGTAGCTATTAAACAACAGTACATGGGGTGTATATTCGTTGTATAAATGGTGAAGTGCAAAAGGACCAAACTTTCCCCAGAAGTCAAGGAAGATATAAATATTGAAAAACAAATTCAAGCAAATGAATGTGTTTGTATGGATTTCAGATTAACCTTTCTCTGTGAAACTGACAGCAGTAAACACACCCTCAGTATCTAAAAGAATACGTTTTCTTTTTTTCAAGAGAATATTCTGCAATGCTGTTAATCAGTCTTTTGTAACCTTTGAGAAGTTTGTGTTTGAATCAGCTGTAGAACGTACTCAAACTTAGGGTGTGAAGTAGGCTCTATGTTTGATATGTGACAGACTATTTAGAAGTCAATGGTGTATTAGTTAGGCAGTAAGGGAAGTATTGGTAAAGGGGAAGTACCCAGACATCAAACAACTTGGAAGAATAGCATTTAACAGGAATACAAACACATGCATCCACATGCAGTTGAGTATGTTTTGTTGAGTGATAATGAAACAGGGCTTGGGGAGATAGGTCAACAGTTGAAAGCATTGGCTATTTTTCCAGAGCTCCTCAATTCCCAGCAACCATATGGTGACTCACAACCATCTATAATGTGATCTGGTGCTCTCTTCTGGCACTGGGGTACACATCCAGAGAGCACACTCACATGCATGAAATAAATAAATAAATCACTGTGAAGGAAAAGAAAAACAAATGATATAATGACAGAGGCAGTCAGCAGAGAGAGACCAGTAATTCAGGGAGTCAACTTTACAGCTGATGGGAATGAGGTTGGAGTGACTCAGTGTTCATAGCACAATATGTGTACAATTTCCCTTAAGACATAGAGCAAGTATATTTGACTCCTCCAAATTCTTCTCTTTAAAGAAGAAATCCTCCCAAAACTTATTTGACAAAGGAACAGAAAATGAAAGGCATCAGTAGGAGACCTGCAAGATCCTCCTCTGGATTGTTGTTCATCTTCTTAACTCCTAGGGATTGATTTAAGCTGTACCCTTGAATTCTTCTCTCAGGTTAGTTACACACAGAATGACCTCAGATGACCATATCATACTATATAGAGCTCTCACAATAAAACTACAAATGACAGAGCCTAAACAACAAGAAGAATTATTGAAAGAGGAAAAATAATTATAAATTAAGCCCAAATATATAATTAAGCATAAAGGTAAATGTTAGCAATATAGAACAACACATGCACCACAATAGATGACTACAGGGAAATACTGTCTCTAAAGGAAACATGGTAATTAACATTAAATCAGTGAATATTGGTATAATAGACACCGTGAGCAATCTAGTAGAGCTTTAAAAGAACTGACTGAAGTATTTTCTCATGTAAAGGCCAAAATAAACATGCAAACACACACATAGGTAATCAGAAGGAAAGATGAAAGCAAAATTGCCAAAATCATAAAAAAGAGAGGTCTTGGTAAAATAGAGATGGAACACAGGGATGAATAAATTCCATTGAAAAAGCGACTGAGTTGTCCTTCTCAGATATGTTCAAGTCCCCAGGTAGAAACAGCCTCTATAGTAACTGAGGCAGTAATATCACTCTCAGATGAATCATGAATTCAACATGGACAAATACAAAGATCATATGCTAGAAGTGTTAAGAGGGGATTGAACCTTACAGGAACAAAGGCTCTGCCTCCCCTTGATACCAGATAAGGCCATCCTTGGCTACATATGCAGCTCTAGCCGTGGGTTCCTCCATGTGTACTCTTTGGTTGGTGGTTTAGTTCCTGGGAGCTCTGGGGGGGTCTGGTTGGTTGATGTTGTTCTTCTTATGGAGTTGCAATCTGCTTCAGTTCCTTCAGATTTTCCCTAGCTCCTCAATTAGGGTCCCTGTGCTCAATCCAATGGTTGGCTGCAAGCAACCACTTCTGTATTTGTCAAGCTCTGGAATAGCCTCTCAGGAGACAGCTATATCAGACTTCTCTTTTGTCAGCAAACACTTCATGGCATCAGAAATAGTGTCTGGGTTTGGTGTCTTTATATGAGATGGATTCCCCTCCTAAAGTGTGGCAGTCTCTGGATGGCCTTTCCTTCATCTCTGCTCCACACTTTGTCTTTGCATTTTATTTACACTGGAGTAATTCTGAGTTAAAATTTTGGAGATGAGTGTGTGGCCCCATCCATTAACCAGAGGTCTTGCCTATCCTCTGGCTATGGTTTCCACATGTTCTCCCTCCCCTTTGTTGAGCATTTCAGCTACTCTCATCACCTTTGTGTCCTGGGAACATCTGTCTTCTTGGTATCTGGAACTTTATGGTAGCTATAACCAGTTCCACATCCCCAGTTGCTACATACTTCTGTTCAATTTCCTGACCCATCTATATCATCCTTGTTTCCTCTCATACCTGATCCTTCCCTCCTTTTTTCCCTCCCCCACCTCTCTTCCTTTTAAATGGCTCCCACCTTCTAGCTTCTATTAGTATTTTATTCCCACTTCTAAAAAGACTGAAGCAGCCACACTTTGGCTTTCCTTCTTCTTGAACTTCATATGGTGTGTGAGTTGTATCATGGGTAAAAAATCAACAAGACAGATAAATCCTTAGTCAGACTAACCAGAGGGCACAAAGACAGTATCCAAATTAACAAAATTAGAAATGAAAAGGGATACATAACAGCAGAAACCAAGGAAATTAAAACAATCTTCAGATACTACTACAAAAGTCTATATTCAACAAAACTGGAAAACCTGGAGGAAATGAATATTTTTCTATACAGATACCATGTACCAAAGTTAAACAAGGATCAGATAAACCATCTAAACAGTCCCATATTCCCTAAGGAAATAGAAGCATTCCTTAAAAGTCTCCTAACCAAAAAAAGCCCAGGATCACATAATTTTAGTGCAGAGTTCTATCAGATCTTCAAAGAGGACTTAATACCAATACTCTTCAAACTACTCCACAAAATAGAAACAGAAGGAACACTATGAAATTCCTTCTATGATAGAACAATTACACTTATACATAAACAACACAAAAACCAAAGAAAGAAAGAGAAGTTCAAACCAATTTCCCTTATTATATAGATGCAAAAATACTCAATAAAATTCTGGCAAAACAAATCCAAGAACACATCAAAATAAACATTCATCATGATCAAGTAATCTTTATCCCAAGGATGCATGGTTAGTTTAATATAAGGAAATTCATCAACATAATCCAGTAGATAAGCAAACTCAAAAGAAAAAAATCCACATGTTCATCTCATTAGAGGCTGTGAAAATATTTGGCCAAATTCAACACCCTTGCATGTTAAAAGTCTTGGAATGATCAGGAATTCAAGGCCCATACCTAAACATATTAAAAACAATATACAGCAAACCAGTAGCCAACATCAAGCTAAATTGAGAGAACGTGAAGCTATCCTACTAAATTCAGGGACTAGACCAGCCTGTCCACTTTCTCCCTATCTATTGAATATAGTACATGAAATCTATGCTGGAGCAATTAGACATCAAAAGGAGGTCAAAGGGATACAAATTGGAAAGGAAGAAGTCAAAACATCACTATTTTCAGATGAGATGTTAGTACACTTAAGTGACCACAAAAATTCCACCAGAGAACTCCTAAACCTGATAAACAGCTTCAGCAAAGTGGCTGAATATAAAATTAACTCAAGCAAATTAGTAGCCTTCATTTACATAAAAGATAAACAGGCTCAGAAAGAAATAAGGGAAAAAACACCATTCACAATAATGACAAATAATGTAAAGTACTTTGTTGTGACTCTAACCAAGCAAGTGAAAGATCTGTATGACAAGAACTTCAAGTCTCTGAAGAAAAAATTGAAGAAGATCTCAGAAGTTGGAAAGATCTCTCATTCTTATGTATTGGCAGAATTAATAAAGTAAAAATGGCCATCTTACCAAAAGGAGTCTACAGATTCAATGCAGTCCAAATAAACACTTCAACTCAATTCTTCATAGACTTAGAAAGAGCAATTCTCAAATTCATTTGCAACAACAAAAATCCCAGCAAAGCGAAAACTATTCTTAACAATAAAAGAACTTCTGGGGAAATCACCACGCCTGACCTCTATCAATATTGCATAGCAACAGTGATAAAAAAAAAAACAAACAAAAAAAACAAAAAAAAACCCTGCATGGTGTTGGAACAGATACAGGCAGGTAGATCAACGGAATAGATTTGAAGACCCAGAAATGAACCCACACACCTATGGTTACTTGATCTTTTACAAAGGAGATAAAACCATCCAGTGGAAATAAGACAGCATATCTAACAAATGGTGCTGGTTTAAGTGGCAGTCAGCATGTAGAATAATTCAAATTGACCCTTTCTTTTCTCTTTGTACAATACTCATGTTCAAATGGATCAAGAACCTCCACATAAAACCTGATGCACTGAATCTAATAGAAGAAAAAGTGGGGAAGAGCCTCGAAAATATGGGCACAGGAGAAAATTTCCTGAACAGCACACCAATAGCTTATACTCTAAGATCAACAATAATCAAAAGAGACCTCATAAAATTAAAAAGCTTCTGTGAGGCGAAGAAGGTCACTGTCATCAGGACAAAATGGCAACCAACAGATTGGGAAAAGATCTTTACATCTTTACAATCCTACATCTACTAGAGGGCTAATATCAAATACACACAAAGAACTCAAAAAGTTAGACTCCAGAGAACCAAATAAACCTATTAAAAAGGGGGTGAAGAGCTAAACAAAGACTGAACCCCCAGTGAACGTGATTGTTGGGGGGAAGGTGGTAATGGGGGGAAGATGGGGAGGGGAAGCCCATATAGAAGGGGAGGGGGAGGGGTTAGGAGGATGTTGGCCCAGAAACTGGGAAGGGGAATAACAATCGAAATGTAAATAAGAAATACTCAAGTTAATAAAGATAAAAAAAATAGTCATAAGAATTGATAAATGAAAAAAATTTAAAGAATTAATAAATGAGATTAGTATGAAACAAACAAGAAAACAATTCTCAACTGAAGAATAACAAAAGACTGAAAAGCACCTAAAACAATATTCAATGTCCTTAGTCATCAGGGAAATGCAAATCCAAACAACCCTGAGATTCCATCTCACACCAGTCAGAATGTCTAAGATCAAAACCTCAGGTGATAGGAGAGGCTGGTGAGGGTTTGAAGAAGGAGGAACACTCCTCCATTTTTGGTGGGACTGCAAGTTATTATAACCACTCTGGAAATCAGAATATTGGACATACTACTACCTGACGACCCAGCTATACCACTCCTGTGCATATACCCAAAAGTTTCTCCATCATATAACATCGACATATGCTATGCTATGTTCATCACAGCCTTATTTGTAATAACCAGAAACTAAAGAGAACCCAGATGTTTCTCAACAGGGGATTGATACAGAAAATGTGGAACATTTATACAAAACAGTACTACTCACCTATTAAAAACAATGACTTCATGAAATTCTTAGGCAAATGAATGGAAGTAGAAAATTTCATCCTGAGTGAGGTAACCCAGTCACAAAAGATCATACATGGTATGTATTCCCTATTGTTTTTGTAGAATTTTTATTCTTTTTTAAATTTCATGTATATGAATATATTTGTGTATGAATATGTGACTGCAATTACAGGTGAGGCCAGAGGATGGGCCCTGTGGAGCTGGACTTATAGAAAAATATGAGCTGCCCAATGAATGTGCTAGCAAGTACACTCAGGCTATCTATAAGAGCAGTAAGCAGTCTTTTTTTTTTTTTTTTATTAACTTGAGTATTTCTTATTTACATTTCAAGTGTTATTCCCTTTCCCGGTTTCCAGACAAACATCCCCCTAATCCTCCCCCTCCCCTTCTAAATGGGTGTTCCCCTCCCCACCCTCCCCCCATTGCCGCCCTCCCCCCAACAATCACGTTCACTGGGGATTCAGTCTTAGCAGGACCAAGGGCTTCCTCTTCCACTGGTGATCTTACTAGGATATTCATTGCTACCTATGAGGTCAGAGTCCAGGGTCAGTCCATGTATAGTCTTTAGGTAGTGGCTTAGTCCCTGGAAGCTCTGGTTCCTTGGCATTGATGTTCAAATGGCGTCTCGAGTCCCTTCAAGCTCTTCTAGTTCTTTCTCTGATTCCTTCAACGGGGGTACCGTTCTCAGCTCAGTGGTTTGCTTCTGGCATTCGCCTCTGTATTTGCTGTATTCTGGCTGTGTCTCTCAGGAGCGATCCACATCCGGCTTTGTGTTGAACCATATCTTTAATTTATAAATCCTTTATCTTTTATGCTGTGTCTTTAGGTGTTCTTCTAGTAACTGAAAACTCTTGTTTAGATTTTCATGTTTGTTTTGGGAAAATCTGTTTTACCTTCTTACCTTACTTATGTCTCACTGTAACAATAAATGTTTAATTCAGTTGTCTTCTTGCTTTCTTTCAACTAATGAAATCAATCAGAACAGGTAGTAAGAGGGAAAGAAAATGATTCATGCAACTCTAAGTTATATTTATAAGTAAATTGGTTCAGGAAGCTCATTGCTGTGAAAGATGAATCCACCACAACAGATGCATTGGTCGAAAGTGGATTTGACTCATCCTCTTACACTTCTTCTCTTCTCATAAGAGGTTGTAGAAAATTAATCTAGTCCATTGTTTTCCTGAAAATTCATGGAGAATATATCTGATCCTGAGCACCCTGTAACTAAGTGGTGACACATGAGTGTAATCTCAGCACTCAGAAATTAAAACATAAGGAACTAAATAATGAATTCGACCAACCTTGGGTAAAAACAAACAAACGAAAAACAAAAACAAAACAAAGGAAAACAAAAGAAACAAAACAAGATGTTAGAAGTACAATATGAAGATTTTAAGAATGCTGTGATGAAATATTTCAACATATAACTACAGATTAAGATGATTTCAACTAACCATCAGACTCAGTATGAGGCCCCCAATGGAGGACTTAGAGAAAGGACTGAAGGAGCTGAAGGGGTTTGAAACCCAATAGGAAAAACAGCAATATCAACCAAGAACCCCCGCCCCACAGAGCTCCCAGAGACTAAGCCACCAACCAATGAATAAACATGGAGGGACCCATGATTCCAGCCACATATGTAGCAGAGGACGGCACTGTCTGGCATCAATAGGAGGAGAAACCCTTGTTCCTGTGAAGGCTTGTTTCCCCAGTATAGGGGAATGCCAGGGTGTTGAGGTAGGAGTGGGTGAGTGGGAGGCAGAGCATTTTTATAGAAGCAGAGAGAAGAGAAATGAGAGGGGGAACCAGGAAAGGGGATAACATTTGAAATGTAAATACATAAACTATCCAATAAAAGAAGAGAATATAGAGAAAGCTTCAAAACAGAACAACATCTCACCACATAAATACGATTGACATAAAACAAAGCAAAATGCCATGTTTAGAAATGAAAACTCCAACCTGATTTTAAAGGCCTTAATGAATAACTTCAAGAGTTACAGAGTAAGGACTGGATCCCTGAATGGAGGATCAATCAATAGTCATCAATCTGAACAGCAGACAGGAAACTGACCAAGTAAAGTAGACTCTTAAAACTTCAGTATATAACTTATTTGAGAGACTAGACATCACTTATCAGTTCTATCAAAACGCTAGAAAGAGTCTATGCAAAGACAGAGGAAACAGTGTGGTCACATAGAAAGCCCTGGTTAATCCCAGTAGATCACAACACAAAATAGTCGCAAAGATGATTTGCTGGGGTCTGGAGGTGAGAGTAGTTAGTGAAACTGTCTGAACACAAATTCAGTTAATATAAAAAATGGTGAGCGAAAAAGGAAAATAGAAAATTCTGTCACTGGAGTTAGATAGAACATTTCTTTCTCAGTTTCCCAAAGAACAACTATAGCCTATCACCTGGCATATAGCATGACGCAGGTTACATCATTAAACATCAGTAAATAACTGAAGTATATATCCGAATGTGCCCTAAACCATCAAAGTAAGTGGATGGTCATTCTAGGTTTCTAAAAATCATATACTACATTCTTGTTAATGATATAATCATGGTGCCCAGATCCCACTGGAAGATAGCTGGTCTCCCAAGGGTGCTGACACACATGAGAGTGCAGATAGGATTAGCACTTCTGCTCAGAGGGACCCACCTGGAGCCCTCGGAACACAGGAGATGAGGAGCAGTCTGGGAATGGATCCTTCCAGTTTCTGGATGCACCAAGAGTTGACCCTGTGCTACAGCTCTTTGTGCGCAGATACCACAGAAAGAGAACTGGTCTCCCAGGAGTGCTGAACACAGACTTACAGGAGGGTCAAGCCACTATCAAAGACAGCAAGAACAGCTAACACCAGAGGTAACCAGATGGCAAGAGGCAAGTGCAAGAACATAAGCAACAGAAACCAAGGCCACTTGGCATCTTCAGAACTCAGTTCTCCCACCACAGCAAGTCCAAGATCCTCCAACATACCAGAAAAGAAATAGTCTGATTTAAAATCTCCTGATGATGTTGAATATCTTTAAGGAGGACATATATAACTCTCTTATTACAGTACAGTACAGGTAAACAGGTAGAAGACCTTAAAGAGGAAAGACAAAAATCCCTTAAAGAATTACTGGAAAACACAACCAAATAGGTGAAGGAATTGAACAAAATCATCTAAGATCTAAAAGTGGAAATAGAAATAATAAAGAAATCACAAAGAGAGACAACTCTAGAGATAAAAAAACTAAGAAAGAGGCCAGGACTCATATATGCAAGCATCACCAACAGAATGCAGGAAATAGAAGACAGAATCTCAGGAGCAGAAGATCCCATAGAAAACATTGACACAACAGTCAAAGAAAATGAAAAACACTTTTGTGCTTTTTTAAAATCCTTACCCAAAACATCCAGGTAATTCCGGGCTCAATGAGAAGGTCAAACCTAAGGATAATAGGTATAGAAGAGAGCAAAGATTCCCAACTTAAAGGGCTACTAAATATCTTCAACACAATGGAAGAAGAAAAGTCCCTAACCTAAAGGAAGAGATGGCCATAAGCATAAAAGGAGCCTACAGAACTTCAAATAGATTGGACCAGAAAAGGAATTCCTCCTGTCACATAAAAGTCAAAACACCAAATGAACTATATAAAGAAAGAATATTAGAATCAGTAACAAAAAAGGTGAAGTAACATATAAAGGCAGACCTATCATAATTACACCAGGCTTCTCACAAGAGAATATGAAAGACAGATGATCCTGGGCAGATGTCATACAGACCCTAAGAGAACACAAATGCCAGCCCAGACTACTATATCCAGCAAAACTCTCCATTACCATAGACGAAGAAATCAAGATATTTCACCACAAATCAAAATTCCATAATATATTTCCACAAATCCAGTCCTACAAAGGATAATAGATGAAAAAATCCAGCACAAGGAGAAAAAGCAAGAAAAAGCAAGAAAGTGATCTTGCGACAAAGCCAAAAGAAGATAGCCACACAAACATAATTCCACCAGTAATGACAAAAATAATAGGAAACAGCAATCATTGGTCCCTAATATCAATCGACATCAATGGACTCAATTCCTCAATAAACAAACATAGACTAAGAGATTGGATATATAAACAGGACTCATCATATAAGAAACCTACCTCAGTGAAAAAAATAACAGACACTTCTTCAGAGTAAAAGGCTGGGAAAAAAGTTTCCAAGTAAATGGTTCCAAGAAGCAACCTGGAGTAGCCATTCTAATATCAAATAAAATCAACTTTTGACAAAAAGTTATCAAAAAAGGTAAGGCAGGACAGTTCATACTCATCAAAGGAAAAATGCATCAAGATAAGCCTTTAATTCTGAATATCTATGCTCCAAATTCAAGGGCACACACATTCATAAAAGAAACTTTTCTAAGACTCAAAACACACTTGAATAATAGTGGGAGACTTCAACACTCCACTCTCATCAAAAAACAGATCAGGGAAACAGAATCTAAACAGAGACATTGTGAAACTAAGAGATGTCATGAACCAAATTGATTTAAGTGTTATCTACAGAAAATTTCATCTTAAAAAAAGAATATACCTCATTTTCAACACCTCATGGTACCTTCTCCAAAATTGACCATATAATCAGTCACAAAAAAGGCCTCAAGAGGTACAAGATAGCAGAAATAATCACATGCACTCTATCAGATCACCATGGACTAAGGCTGATCTTCAATAACAACAAAAACAACAGAAAGCCCACATATACATGGAGGCTGAACAATGCTCTACTCAATGATAACTTGGTCAAGGAAGAAAGAAAAAATGAAAGACTTTTTAGAATTTAATGATAATGAAGGCACAACATACCTAAACTTATGGGACACAATGAAAGCTATGCTAGGAGGAAAACTCATAGCTCTGAGTGCCTTCAGAAAGAAACAGGAGAATCAGCATCCTGACAGCACACCTAAAAGCACTAGAACAAAAAGAAGCAAATACACCCAGGAGGAGTAGAAGACAGGAGATATTCAAACTCAGACCTGAAATCAACCAAATAGAAACAAAAAGAACTATGTAAAGAATTAACAAAACATAGAGCTTGTTCTTTGAGAAAACCAACATGATAGATTAACCCTTAGCCAGACTAACCAGAGGGCACAGAGAAAATATCCAAATTTAAAAAATCAGGAATAAAAAGGGAAGCATAACAACAGAATCTGAGAAAATTTAAACAACAACAACAACAACAACAACAACAACAACAACAAAAACCCATCAGGTCCTACTACAAAAGGCCTATACACAACAAAACTGGAAAATCTGTAAGAAATAAATAATTTTCTAGTCAGGTACCAGGTACCAAAGTTAAATCAGGATCAGATAAATCATTTACACTGTCCCATAACTCCTAAAGAAATTGAAGCAGTAATTAAAAGTCTCCCAACCAAAAACAAGTCCAGGATCAGATGTGGTTAGTGTAAATTCTATTAGACCTTCTTAAAAGACCTAATACCAATACTGTCCAAACTGTTCCACAATAGAAGCAGAAGGAACACTACCCAACTCCTTCTATGAAGCCACAATTAAACTTCTACCTAGACTACACAATGACCCAACAAAGAGAACTTCAAGCCAATTTCTCTCATGAATATTGATGAAAAAATACTAATAAGATTCTCGCAAATTGAATCCAAGAACACATCAAACGATCAACAATCATGATCAAGTACGTTTCATCCTAGGGATGCAGGGATGGTTCAATATACAGAAATCTATCAATGTAATCCATTATATAAACTTAGTAAAAAAATACCCACACGATCATCTCATTAGATGCTCAGAATGCATTTGACAAAATTCAACACCCCTTCAAGTTAAAAGTCTTCGAAGGTTCAGGCATTCAAGGCCCATATCTAAACATAGTAAAAGCAATCATTATACAGCAAACCAGTAGCTAACATCAAGCTAAATGGAGAGAAATTTCAAGCTATCCTACTAAAATCAGGGACTAGACCAGACTGTCCACTTTCTCCCTATCTAATAGATATAGTACTTGAAGTTTTTGCCAGAGCAATTAGAAAACAAAAGGAAGTCAAAGGGATACAAATTGGAAAAGAAGTCAAAATATCACTATTTGCAGAATCATTTAAGTGACCCCAAAAATTCCATCAGAGAACTACTGAGCCTGATAAACAACTTCAGCAAAGTGGCTGGATATAAAATTAACTCAAACAAATTAGTAGCCTTCCTTTACTTAAGTAATAAACAGGCTGAGAAAGAAATAAGGGGAAAAACACTCTTCATTAGTGAAAATAATGTAAAATATCTTGTTGTGACTCTAATCAAGCAAGTGAAACTTCATGTCTCTGAAGAAAGAAATTGAAGAAGATCTCAGAAGATGGAATTCCATGCTTATGGATTAGCAGGATTAATATAGTAAAAATGGCCATCCTACCGAAGGCAGTCTACAGATTCAATGAAATCCTGATCAAAACTCTAACTTAATTCTGCACAGAGATAGAAAGATCAATTCTCAAATTCATCAGCAACAATGAAAAACACAAAATGCGAAAAATTCTCAACAATAAAAGAACTACTGGGAGAATCACAATCCCTGACCTCACGTTGTATTACAGAGCAATCGTGATAAGAACTGTATAATATTGGTATAGAGACAGGAAGATCAATGGAATAGAATTGAGGATCCAGAAATGGACCCACACAACTATGGTCACTTAACCTTTGACCATAGGTTAAAGAAGCTAAAACCATCCAGTTAAAAAAAGACAGCAAGTGGATCAAGGATATCCACATAAAAGCAGATACCCTGAAGCTAATAGAAGAGAAAGTGGGCAGCATGAGCCTTGAACACATAAGCAGAGGGGAAACTTTCCTGAACAGACTACCAATAACTAATGCTCTAAGATCTACAATCTGCAAATGGGACCTCATAAAATTGCAACGCTCCTGTAACACAAAGGACACTGTCAATCAGACAAGACAGCAAGCAACAGATTGGGAAAAGATCCTTACCAATCCTACATCCAATAGAGAGCTAATATCTACTATGTACAAAGAACTCAAGAAGACTCCAGAGAACCAAATAACTCTATTAAAAATGGGGATACATAGCTAAACATAGAATTCTCAACTGACAAATACCAAGTGGCTGAGAAGCACCTAAAGAAATGTTCAACATTCTTACTCATCAGAGAAATTCAAATCAAAACAACCCCGAAATTCCACCTCACAGCAGTCAGAAGGGCTAAGATCAAAAATTCTGGTGACAACAGATGCTGGCAAGGATGTGGATTAAGAGGAACACTCCTCCATTGTTGGTGGAATAACAAGCTGGTACAACCACTCTGGAAATCAGGCTAGCAATTCCTCAGAAAATTGGACATTGTAGTACCTGAGGACCCAGGTATATCACTCCTGTGGATATACCCAAAAGATATCCCAACACATAACAAGGACACGTTCTGGACTATGTTCATAGTAGCCTTATTTATAATAGTCAGAATCCTGAAACAACTCCTGACAGAAGATTGGATACAGAAAATGTGGTATGTCTATACAATGGAGTACTTCTCAGATATTAAAAACAATAAACAATGACTTCATAAAATTCTTAGGCAATTGAATGGAAATTGAAAGTCTCATTATGAGTGAAGTAATCCAATCACAAAACAAACCAACCAACAAACAACCATCGAATGCACTCACTGATATGTAGATATTAGCCCAAAAGCTCGAAGTATCCAAGATAAACCTCACAAACAATATGAAGCTCAAGAAGAAGGAAGACCAAAGTGTGGATGCTTCAGACCTTATTAGTAGGGGGATCAAAAATACTCACAGGAGAAAATATGGAGACATAGTTTGGAGCACAGATTGAAAGACCGTCCAGAGATTGTCCCACATGGGGATGCATCACACATACAGCCACCAAACTCAGAAATTGAGGATGTCAAGAAGTGCATGCTGAAAGGACCTTGGTATAGCTGACTGCTGAGAGGCTCTGTCGGAGCCTTACAAACACAGGCAGATGCTCTCTGCCAACCATTGAACTGAGAAAAGGGTCCCCCATGGAGGAGTTAGAAATGACTGAAGTAGCTGAAGGTGTTTTCAATCCTATAAGAACAGAATATCAACCAACCAGATGCCCCTGAGCTCCCAGGGACTAAACCATTATTCCAAGAGAACACAGGAATGGACCTATGACTCCATCCCCATATGTAACAGAGGATGGCCTTGTTGGGTACCAATGAGAGGAGAAGCCCTTGGTTCAGTCAATGCTTGATGCCCCAATGTAGGGAAATGACAGGGCAGGGAGGTGTGAGGGGTGTGTGGGTGTGTACGGGATCACCCTTATAGAAGCATAGGAGGGTGGGATAGCGGGTTTCTGGAGGGGAAACAGGGAAATGGAATAACATTTAAAATGTAGATGCAATTATTAAAAAATAATAGAATGGTAACATATTTACAATGATTGGGCTCATGAAGTGAGTGTCCTTAGACTCAAGTGATTTGAATCAGAAATCAATAAAAGAACACAATAACCACAAAACAACAGAAACTGAATAACTCCATTTTCAAAGTCCAAATCACATAGAAAAACATTAATTTAGAGCAGTGACTCAAGGAATGACCAATCAGAAACTTACACACATGTGGTCTATATATATACAGCCATCAAAACTAGATAAGATTGATGAAACTACAAAATGCATGCTGAAAGGGACCGGATATAGATCTCCTTTGAGAGACACATCCAGAGCATATCCAATACAGAAGTCAATGCTAGCAGCAAACCACTGAATTGAGAATAGGACCCATTTGGGGGGAATTAGAGGAAGAATTGAAAGAGTTGAAAGAGCTGGCAACCCCATAAGAGCAACAATGCCAACCAACCAGAGCTTCCAGACACTAAACCACTACCCAAACCAAAGACTGTACATGGACTGACCCAGGGCTCGAACTGCATATGTAGCAGACAATAGCCATGATGGGGCACCAGGGTAAGGGGAAGCCCTTGGTCCTGCCAAGTTTGGACCCCTAGTGCAGGGGAATATGGGGGGGGCAAAAAGGGGGATGTATAGGGCGAATATCCATATGGGGGAGGGGAGGCGAGGGGAGGGAATGGGACTTATGGACAGGAAACCAGGAAGGGGAATAATGTTTGAGATGTAAGTAAAGAAATATATCTAATAAAAATAAAAGAGAAAACATAAATAAAACAGTGTGAGAAATGAAACTGAAGTTATAACATGGAAATTATGGGACATAATTAAATTATTGGTAGAAAGTTTTTAATTCTAAAGTCATAAAACATTGGGAAAGAGTCATCTGAAATCAAAATAATTAACAGCTAGAAAAGTAAAGGACACTAGAAAGAATAGCCATAAAATATGAATACATGTAAATATAAAATTAATAAAGTAAAGGAGAATTCCATGAAAGGCATAAATGGTGTTGCTGATTCCCATTGAAGAGTATATAATTACTGTTAGAGAAGAAAGAATCCCAAGGCTCACTAAGCAGTATGGTCATTCACAAGCAGTCCCCGTACCCTGAACACCTGAAAACCTATTATTCCACAGATAGCGTCATTTAAGTTGTCAGATGTGAATGGAAGTCATCTTTGTCTTAAATTCTTTGTTTTCTGTTTTCTTATATTTCTGATTCCAATGTGTGGAAGCAGATCTGAAAACAGAGAGATCCACATAAATTAGGAAATAAATGATAAAAACCTAAGAGAAAAGTTCATTTTCCTCCTCATAGCCCTTCATTATATGTTAAATAAATGGCAACCTCCTCTGGCCAATATGTTCCCAGGAGGGAAGAGCAGGCGAAGGCTGTGAGGTGAAGAGTAGGTCTCAGGAACAAATGATGAGCCCAGAGGCCATGTTCTAAGGAGGCAAACAACTCCAGGAGATGGTTTCTGGGTCTCGGTTTTAATTTATTTCTGCTCTGTACTATAATCCCTTCTGGCAAAATTTCATGGAACAACAACATTTAATGATGTTCATGTATTGGCTGTGACTGGAGAATTTTAAATGAAATCAGTGTCAGTGTTTGGAGAACCATGGTTCAGAGAAAGCTTGGAGCAGGTTGTAATTAGGGATTGTGATATGCCTTGAAAAATACCTAAGGTGGGGGTAGGGTGGGAGTCAAGACAAGAGGGCACAGTATTACACTGAGATTATAAATCATTTGTACTCAAGGATCCTCACAATGTAGCAGAGCTAAACTCACTGTAATTAGTCAGGCAGAATCAATGCCATGTTAGTTGCTTCTAAAAGAATGGTGATCTCGCAAGTCTTGGGCTTAAGTATCCACTGAAATCCAGATACTCACTCAGCTTTAACAATACTGACAATGCAGTTTCCCAACATCTTACTCAATTCTATATCACTCAATGCAATGGTTTCTTCAAATTTTAATGTCTGGTATTCTAAATATTACCAAACTTTAGAATGACTCACATAGTTTACTGAAGAAATAGTTAAGCATTCTTACAACTCTATATGTATTAAAATATAAGTTTTATGAGGGAGGACGAATGGAGTACATGTGCATGCATGTATAAATAGTCTTATTCACATATTCCTATGCATGTATTTATATATTAAAATACATATGCAAAGCATATAAAAAACATTATTTATAATGAAAATGTGAGTCTAATATGTGTGAAATAAACAACTTCTAATATGTTTAATTGTATTAGCATTCAAATAGCATTGCTATTTCCTAAAAACTGATAATTAACTACTGATCTATTATATGGTTATTATTTTTAATAATTTATTATTTTGTGTGGTATACATAGTGACATATGTTCTACAATGTAGTAATAATGGTACAGTGTAAAAGTAATACATTGATGAACCCTACTTACCATGAACAATATTGTTTTGAGATGCATCCACTTATCTTCATGAGGAATTATGTAAAGATTTAGCTTAAATGGTACTCACTAAATTTTAGTAACCCTGCCCATAAATATTATATAGTACTGAATTAAGTGTTATACAATTTCAAGAAATAGAAAATGATCCTTCTTCAGAAAAATGCTTTTAAACCCTGGTGAGGCTGGATAAGTGTAGTGGCTACAGCGGTAGCATAATGAAAAAAGGAGCCGGAATCACAGCATTCACACCGCCTCCTCTCACAAAACTGTGATGATGCATAGTATAAACGGTTGCTTAGGAAAGCTATATTTTAGAGAACTATAGTATAGGGAGCTTTTAAAGCAAGAATTTTGGCTCTTAAAGAAAGAATGGCTCCATTTTATGAGCTAATTCCAGAAACTGAAATCATTTGACTCATTTATTTTATAATTTAGATTTGTTTATAAGTATAAATATATGTGTGTGTGTGTGTGTCTGCTCATGTAACATATTCTAGATATTGAAAAGAATAATTTGAATTCTTGCTAAAACCCCTTCATTATGGGAGATGAAAACAGTGTCTAAGCCTTCCTATGAAGATTCCAAGATTGAACCAAAGTTTGATTCTAATACAAATCACCTATGGGAACCAAATGAGTTTAATGAACATATAGAGCATGGTTGAGGGGTAACTGTAGGCTTATATTTTTCAAAACCTACTTTAATAAGCATTCTCAAACATTTTGACCCCGTTCTAGCCCACAGTCCAGAGGTAGGGGAGAAAAGATGGTGAATACAATAAGGGGATGTGGACCTGTTTACAAGAAGTCCTTGGTGTGTGATTCCAATCTCCATTGTCAGGATATCAGCAGTCCAGTTCAAAAGGAGGCTGGTATGGCTGTTTCCTGAGGGGTTCTACCAGTACCAGACCAATACTGATGCAGATACTCAACAGCTAAACATCACACCTAGTATGGGGACCGAATGGAAAAGCTAGAGGGTACTGGAGGAACTGAAGGGGATTGCCACTCCGTAGGAAGAACAATATCAACTAACTGTACCAGACAGAGTTCCCAGGGACTAAACCACCAATCAAAAACTACACATGGGGGCACCCATGACTCCAGCCACGTATGTAACAGAGAATGGTCTTATCTGACATGAATTGGAGGGGAGG
>NC_046166.1:25707438-25804938 GCF_011064425.1 Rattus rattus | reverse complement strand
TTAAGTAAATAGATCATTTGGCACTGAAATACCATTGGTAAGATTTTGCTTTGAACTTGTAGTATCAAGATATATATTAGATATATGGTTTTGTATAAAAAGAAAAAACTTAGAGGTATCTATGCTAGTAGGCACCAGAGTAAGGCATTTGTACTAAGGTTGATATTCCAGCCTTTTTGTTGATCATGAATTAAGGCACTATCTGTTTTCTATCCTATCCTGAAATTAGGGTATCATGGTCAAGGAGCAGGACTGATGGAATGCTGATCAATAGTTCAGAAGTGACAGAGGAGTGAAGGCTAGGGGACTTCCGTTTTGCTAGCTGACCAGCTGACCATATTCTCTGGAACCACCTGTGGCTATGGAAAAATGTAGGCAGCTTTGGAGTTTTCTGGATATGCTACTTGGGAACCCTTTCTGACACATCTAGCTTACATCAGTTTTTCTGCAAGTCCAGGGCAAGCTCATTTCAGTGTGAAGCATCTTGCAGTCTTCAGTTGATTGGGAATCAGCTGGGACAGAGATAGACTCGGAACAGGAGATACAGTGAGGAAGCTTAGGGAAGCATCTTTATCTTGGGTATAAACTAGAAACTTCCAGCCCTGTGGTCCTGGTAGATGTGAGTGTGGAAATATTCCAAAGATTGGGAATACAGAGAGAGAGAGAGAGAGAGAGAGAGAGAGAGAGAGAGAGAGAGAGAGAGAGAGAACGAACACTTATTTCTTGGTTAAAAGCATGAACACTCCATTCCTCTGTCTAGAGCATTATGAGAAGCACTATTAAATCTACAGTTAGAAGATAACCAAAGGAAATTTAAATTTGGGGGCTTTTGACAACAACAATAGTAGTCACTTCTTTACCAGGACTAAACTAATAGCTTATCAGACCTTTACTGATTAATGTTAAAACTCAGAACTTTTGAAGTCTTAACAAAATGTAACACATATTAATATACCAATAGCACACTGGGAAGGAAAGAAATCTGAAACATTTCTCATTTTCCACTTGCCTTAAATTGCTTCCTTATACCTTTAGTGTCTTTCATTTGTATACCTTAAATCACTTTCTTAGACCCTCACAACTTACTTACATTTTCATAGCCTCAGACATTTACCAAGTACCTTTACATGAATTAATATCTTAGGTCCTCACAATTTGCTTAACTTTTAAACCTTTTCTTTTTTTCCATTCAATCATTTACTATGGAGATTCAAGTGGTAAGTTACTCAGAGCAGTCACAGCAAAGCAAGTTCCCTTAATAAAGGAAAAGAAAAAAGTGTTTTAATACCTGTTTTGTGAGTTTATTTCTTTGGTGTGTTTGCTGCTGTTAAAATGATAAAGCTATAAGTCTGCCCCCATTGTTGTCAGCAGCATCATCACCATCACCATCATCATCACTATCACCATCATCATCAGTGATCTGAGAAGGCTACGTTAGGGCAAGAAATAACATCCAAATGGTCTCTATATCAGTTGAAATGAAAGAGACTTTCCTATTAGCTACATGGTTACATGAGGCTACCCCATGGTAATCTTGATGATTTCATTCAGAACAAAAACTGTCACACAGAACAGCATTAGCTTTTGGTAACCAGGCCTAGAAGGTCTGAGAAATTTTCCTCTGTTGGAGGAGCTTGGAAAAACTGACCTACTTTGCCAGGCACAGTAGGGCACTCAACTCAACAGAGTCTACTGTTTGGGAAGAGCTCTTGGGGAAGGTAAGGCATGGGGCGGTGCTTTGTCCAGAGATTAGTGGTAACACAATCCAGGTGGAGTCCTCTTTGTCCCATCTTCTTCTTTGAAGACCTAACAGACATTTATATCATAAAACGGGTTTTGGTTAAAACTCTTTAAATGCTATCTATATTCAGGAGATTTCTGGGATCCTCAGGAACAATGGACAGTTAGGTATATGTGATCTTAAACCAACTTTAGTTCTTTTCTGTAACTTGCTTTAGGCTTCACCTTGAAAACATCCAGAATGTTAAAGCTGGTCCCTAGAGGATGAACTACACTTGTACTTAGCTTGACTACAAACAAGTCTGGGTATATTAAAGAATTTAATCATTTATAAGGTGACCACTAACTTACATGTCTTAATTATCTTTAACAGCTCAAAAGTTAGTGCCTTTTATATGATTAGGATTTTACAGTTTTATCCCTGTTAAAATTTAGTCTTAAAATGTGAATTGAGTATTATATTGAAGGGACTATAAGATCAAGATAATAAATAAAGCCATAAACACAGTCCACAGAGAGGCTAGAAACTTTACTTTTCAGTTTCTTTCTTGGTGTATCTTTACAAAATACCTTAATTACTTGTATGAGTGTGTATCCAAATTCCTAAAGCTTAATGGAGTCAGCAAAGCCAAAGAGGCTAGACATATACCTTCATGTCGGCTGCTATTAAAATGAGTAGACCTGGCAATTTATAAATCTAATTCATTAAACATGTTCTTTCCCATCTATTTTTTTTTTAAAAAAAACTGTTTAAATAAGTTAGCAAAGACATAAGTTAGATGTAAATTTTTAAGCCTACTTATGATAATCTGAGTAGAAGTTTATAATCTTAGGAATTAATCTTATACCTTATAATATACTAGAAATATGCCTTATAAATGTCCCTTATTCACTATCAAACATGTGTTGTTCCTTATCTAAAGGAGTTGAATCATGTATCTAGTATGCTGTAGCAAATTAAAATAACCTATGTGTTATTGTTAGGATTTTACTGCTGTGAACAGACACTGTGACCAGGCAACTATTATAAGGACAACACTTAATTGGCGCTGGTTTATTGGTTCAGAAGTTCAGTCTATTATCATGAAGGCATGAGCATGGCAGCATCCAGGTAGACATGGTACAGGAGGTGCTGAGAGTTCTACATCTTTACCTGAAGGCTACTAGTGGAGGACTGACTTCCATGCAGCTAGGATGAGGGTCTTAAAGCCCACATCCACAGTGACACACCTACTCCAACATAGCCACTCCCTGGCCTAAGCATATACAAACAGCTACACTATATATAGGTTGTTTTTTGACTATGAGCCTTTTTTAAATAAGTTTTAATGTAATTTTTTGTTATAGAATTCACAGATTTTGAAACCAAGCTCAGTGAACTTATAAAGCCTAAGATAAGAGATATTTTTTTTAAAAGAGAGAACGAAGAAGTTATAGAGATAATAGATTTTCAAAAGAAGATAGTAGAAAAGTTTAGAGATAAAAGAGTATTGGGATCATTTGCTTGTGAAGTCGCAGAAATTGTTGCAATTAAGAATGTCAAAATCAAGTATGCCATCTATGAACATTGAGCTATTCTGAGGAAAAGCCATTTGCTGAAAGATATCGAGGCTTTAATGAAATCTCTCAGTCCAAGGAAGGAAAGACAAAGGGACACACACAGGAACTCCATCGTAGCATATGTTCCAATAAGCTGCAAGAGGGAACCGAGAAAAAAAGAGTACAGGTTGCTCTGACAGACAAGTATCACAAGAAGGAACAGAGGAAATCATAGTTTCACAAGGACACAAGGAAGACAAGAGGCTTAGCAGAAAACTCCTACTGGGACATAAAGAAATTCCAGGAGAGAAATGAGAATGTATGGGGATAAAGAAAGGGTGTGGGGGTTTGTTGGGGAGAACTGAGAAACTTGTCAAATACTAATGTCCCAAATCACAGAGGAGAGGAGAAACATCTCTTTCCACATAATGGAAGCACTGTGGGGTGAATGGAGACTCCTGGCATACCACTGTGGCTTTTATAGTAAAATGGGGCAAAGCAAGCAGCTCTAGGGTAACATTTTCCTAGTAGAAGAGGAGAAAGGTGTGTGTGTGTGTGTGTGTGTGAGAGAGAGAGAGAGAGAGAGAGAGAGAGAGAGACAGAGAGACAGAGAGAGAAAGACAGAGAGACAGAGACAGAGACAGAGAGACAGAGAGAGACTTTCCATGTAAATGGGCAGCCAGGAGGGCATACAAGTGTATAGGAGTCAGAGATCAAGATATGCCTAGAGTCTCAGTGGAGAAACATCTCAGATGGAGTAAAGAAGCAGCTAAATAAACAAACTCTAGAATTTGGAATCAAACATAGTGGGTGGCAGAAGCTAGCAGAAACAAACGATCCATACATACCTTACCAGAATCAAATCAGAGAAAAAACTAACCAGCACAATTAGTGACTAATAAAAATATCGCTTGAAGTTAAAGACATGAAAATGAACAAATCATTCTTTCGGTATTAATAGCACCCATTCCATATAGTCAATGTCTGTAAAGACAACCTCCCCCGCCCCCTGGCTTCCAGCTACTTATGTGGCCTGGTAAGAATCTATTTCCCACAGCTATTTCCTTAGGGACTTCCTGCCACCCTTCCTCAGGTCTCGAATCAGTTGGGATTAAATGTATATCAAATACACTATCCATCTGCAGCTGTCTAGGTCCAATTTCAAGATGATAAGCTACAATAAAAACAAAATAGTAGACTCCCCAAAAGAGCAGCAACCCCATAATGTTTGTTTACAAAAAGTAGAAATTGGATGAATTTGAAGAAACAGGGTCCAAAAAAATGACCATAAGAAACTCAAAAACAAAACAAAACAAAAAAAGACCTTAATGATAATAGCCTTATAGAAGACATGGAAAACTACTGATTGACATTCAAGAAAACAAAACACAACATGTGATGAAATGATAACTATTCCAGACACAAATATTGTATTAAATAAAAGAAGAAGTATTGAGGAAACATAAACTAAAATGAAGGTATGAATGTGAGAAATTGCTGTCTAATAAAAATACAATGGAAAGTCTTCCAGCAGAATGGATCCCATGGAAGACAGTGGAAGAGAGCTTGAAGACAAACTAGAGGAATTCAGTAATTCAATTAAAAATGGTTTCTTTAAACTCTTGAATGGACTATACAGACAGTGCGAGACTAGTGCCAGAGAAGTGTTAGTGAACCCCAAAAGAAAAGACAGGAGCTGACCGATGCAATCACACCAGAAACATTATTTGAAATAT
Source organism: Rattus rattus (assembly GCF_011064425.1). Lineage (NCBI taxonomy): Eukaryota > Metazoa > Chordata > Mammalia > Rodentia > Muridae > Rattus > Rattus rattus. The sequence continues at coordinate 25,799,923 of NC_046166.1, read as the reverse complement.
CTCAGGCCCCTCAGCCCCCTGCCAACATGCAGGACATTTTTGATGTAGAGGAACCATGAACATATATCAGGGTAAGGTTTTATAGAAAGCAGCAAGCCAGTGGTGAGAGTTACTAACTTGACAAGCATCTAATTGGGGTGCTACTACGGCCTTTAGCATAGATGTCTGAGGCTGGGAGTCAAACCATAAATTTAACTTCTACTTCCCTCTGCACTGATGAGTGTTAGGCAGGTATGGGATTGTTGGGGATTAACATGGGAGGCAGGTCTTGTTGGGGATAGCCTTAAAACTGGAGCTAGGTTCAGGTTTTGTTGGGGGCTAACTTGGAAACTAATGTTAGGTACCAGCCTATTAGTTGACCCGAGTTCATGTTCTCTAAATTAGATTCTGAACTTTAGAGATTTGGTTTCTCAGGATAGCACATAAAGTCAAGTATAAGAATTACAGTCACAAAAAACCAATTCCAGATCAAAAGCATGGAAGATATATAATATATAATCATGAATAGAAATTTTACAACTCTAGGGAAATGATGCTAATACAAGAACAAGAAGAGTACAGAACACCAAATAGACAGGATGAGGAAAGAAACTTGCCATGCCATTTTGTAAAACACTAAAGATACAAATCAAAGTATAATAAAAGCTACGTGAGAGAAAAACTAAGTCACAGATAAACTCAAGACATTGCATAACAGGAGATGACCTTTCAATGAAAACTGAAAATCCAAAAGTGTTTGGAGCAATGTGTGCTAAATTCTGAAGGAACAGTATGGTCAAACCATACTATTTTATTACAGAAAAAGATCTGAAGGAAAAACAAAAATATCCTCAGTTAAAATTGGCTTCAGAAATCACTGACCAAAAATCCAGTTGTATATAGCATATTAAAAGGAACACTCCGGATTGAAAAGGAAAAGTAACCCAGGAAAGGACAAGATGCTATGATAAAATCAAAGACAGACAAACAAAAAACAGGATAGTATTTATGCCAAGTATGAGTAAGAAAAAAAGTACTTGATCCTCTTAGACCTGTTGTCTTATTCCCTTCTCTTAGTGTTATTTCTCAATTCCTAACCCTCCTCTTCTGGCCCAGTTCATTCTAGCACATGAACGATGGCAAGAAGTCTTACTTCATTTATAGTCAAGAAATAAATGAACAATTAGATTGTGTTAGTACAAAGAAAAATAAATCTATGGACATGAATAATTATTCTACACTGGAACATGGACAAGTAACTCTTGTTAATAGATTTTTTGTTGCTGTTGTTATTGTTGTGAATATTTGAATTTGAGCAATTTATTTGGGAAATATTTATTTATTTACTTATTGGCTCATATTTTTAGAGGACGCAATTCATGGTTACCTAGATTCATTCCTCAGGGTTTGACCAAAAGCAGAATATCAGGATGGAGAGGTTGTAAAATAGGAGAGATGCTTATACCAGCTACTGGGACACAGGGAATAGATCAGGCACTTCAAAGATAGCCTTTTGAAGTCAGTCCGAGTGACCTTCTTCCTCTAACCTTGCCTGCTTTCTAGTATTATATGGAGTTATTAAGTCATCAATAGTTTAAACTATTCAATGAGATAGTGTCCTAAGGATCCAATCTCTTCTTAGCATCAACAGTCAAGATAATCTGTCAAGAGATGTATTGGAAAATGCTTCATTACTCACACATAACACAACCTGTCTGTTTCTAACAAATTCAAGCTACCTCACTTAGATAATACAGCAGTAAGATAAAAATATCAAGATAAGGCAGAGATCTTCTCTAAACTGGTCTACACCAAATACTAGATAACCTAAGACTGAATTTTATCAAAACCAAAGTACAAATGAGTAAGAATCTGGCTCAAGAGCACTTTGACGTCCAAAGTTATTTAGGTTAAGATATTTAGTTGATCTTGACTTTAGTGTAGGAAAACATTTAGCCCCTTATAGACTGTTTTCTATGTCAGGTTACTTTAAGCTTTGGGAGTCTCATTCTCTGGGGAATACTTTTGTCCTGTTCTAATTTCCTTTTGTATAAGGTTTTTTATTTGTTTGTTTGTCTGCAACATAACACTAAGCATGACAGGCCCACACCATCTCACCAACTTTCTCATTTGTGGGATTCTTAGTGAGGCAGCTGAAAACTCTTGAGGAACCTTTTTAAGGCTTCCAGGTGAATTTATACCACACAAACACACACATTCTCTGTCTCTGTCCCTGTCTCTTTGTCTCTCTCTGTCTCTGTCTCTGTGTCTGTTCTTTCTCCCCCCTACACACACACACCCCCCACACACACACACACAAAGAGAGAGACAAGAGACAGATAGAGGGAGAGAGAGAGAGAGAGAGAGAGAGAGAGAGAGAGAGAGAGAGAGAGAGAGAAATATACAGAGACAGAAACAGGCCGAGACAGAGGGAGACAGAGAATGACAGAGTTGATACAGAGAGATAGAGAGAGAGACACACACAGAGAAAGACAAACAGAGAGATGGAGAGATAAGAATATAGACAAACAACGGCACAGAAAGACAGTGGTATTTTAGCAAAGAAAAGTAATATGATCTGTTAGATTATATGAGTTTTACTGTCACAAAAGTGTCACCTAAGAAAAGAAAAAAAATGTGACATATCTGCAACGTTCTTAAAATAATTAAAGCATCACTGAAAATAAATCACTCTTTCTCTTATAGTTTGAATAGCAAAATTTTAATTTTCTGAATACTTGGTTCCTAAGATAATAATGAAAGTTATGTTAAAAATTCTGAGATTCAAGACAGAAAGGAGCTCTTGATTAATTGATGCTTCTGAAGGAAATTATGTAAGATGCTTTGTCGCATTCCTTTAGGCTGTGTTTAAATAATTATTAGGCAAGCTAAAACAAATTTGAATTCAGAGCCAAGTATGTTATTTTTATTCTTTTTTAATTAACTAGCTTTTAATTTGAAAACTAATGGCATTCATTAAGGAATATTTATTAAAATTTTCCTGGAGGAGGGTAATATGAGGTATGAAACATTTTCTTCTTAGGTGGGTATATAGTTAGGAAAGTGGACATGACCATTAATGTTTTAGCCAAAGGATCCTGTGTTTAATTACTTAACCCTCCCTTTTCCCTGCCTTCTTTTACTTTGTTTTCCTTCATCCATTCTCTTATTTTTTCAATCCTATTTATTGACTTTGTTTTTATTAGAATTTTGTACACAGTGGGATAAAGTTCTGGATTGTCATAAAATTAGATAAGATATTGCATAGAGGAAAGAATGGTTTGAGAAAATAGTTTCCTTGGATGATTTTTCCTTCAGTCTCTGTTCTACAATTTGTCCCTGTATTTCCTCCCATCAGTATTTTGTTCTCCCTTCTAAGAAGGACCGAAGCATCCACATTTTGGTCTTCCTTCTTCTTGAGCTTCAGATGATCTGTCATCCCCAATGTAGGGGAATGCCGGGATGTTGAGGTGGGAGTGGATGGATGGGAGTGGGGACATCCTCATAGAAGCAGGGGTAGAGGGTGGGGGAATGGGAGAGTGGGAAGAAGGGAATAACATATGAAGTGTAAATACATAAAATATCCAAGAAAAATAAAATAAAAATAAAATAAAAAGAGTGTCCTTGGTAAAACACAGAAACAATCCAAGGGATAGTTCAGAGATTAAAGCTATGACCACAAACCCTTGGCACTTTATAATTATTTTTCTCATGGTAACCTTTGATGCCACAGAATCCATATTTTCTATTACCCACAGAAAATAACATCTAGTTATCACAATCATTCAGTTTTCTCTCAGTCACCACCACCTGAGGAACTATAAAAGAAACACAAATGAAATCAGCTTTGCAACCTCCATCCTCTGCTTTTAAGCCACAGAAAACAGAGTTGGAAGAGAAATGTCCTTGTTAGTGGTACTGTCATTCTTTATCCGTGAAGATGGTGTTTCAGACTCGACACAATTTTATGACAAATACATATCCTAGAAAATTCTAAAGGGGGGACTACGGAGATAACACAAATAATTTCTTAAAATATCTTTAAAATAATAGCTCAAATTAAAAACATCAAAGTAGTGCTAAAATTTACTGACAATTGATTTGAGCATGAAGAGCACTGACTGGAACGGTTCTGGTAAAGGAAGCTGTTACTTATGGCCACAGTGCCCTTGTTATGCAGAGCAGTGGCTCGTGATGGACTGTAGCAGTATCCCACAGTATCATTGTAGATCATGCATCCTTCTTTTAGATGTATAGGAGTTGACCAAATGGAGTAGACAATCAGCAAAGTTAAAAAAAAGAGTGAAATTAAGAAATAAGTTTTAATTAAGGCGTCTTCTAACATAAGCTTTATTCTTGGCATTGCTATGCTCTGAGACAATTGATTTCACCCTTTAATAATCTCTTTAAGGTCAATTTCAGAATGGCCCACAAGTGATCCACTGCTCAACTTCTGTGTCCAGTGAATATAATCTTACATGCTGTAAGAAAAAATATCACATAAAGTGACAAAATAAGAAATGTCTTGGGAGACAAGTATATCTTGGATTGTCAGGGTCAGTGATAAAAACTATCATATCAGTTCTTATCAAGCACTCAGAGGGAGTTTGACACGGACATAATAGGAAAAAAGTTACATTAAGATGAAACAGAGAAAAATTTCGTCCTAAACATTGGACTATACAAAGTTACATGAGCTAGAGGAAGCAATTGTCATATTGTCACCTGAGAACCCTGAGATGATGACTCTGCTCACACTTGGATGTCAGCTGTGAAATACTCTCAGATGTTATCTCCTGAAACTGTGGAGTCAAACTTACATTACTGCAAATAAAATGATTTTGTGAGTTTTCCCCACCACCAGAGACCAAAAATGCATTCTCAAGAGTTCTAAGTCCTACTTTTGGGCGTGTGATCTCTGTTAAGGCAAGTCAAGAATATGATTGGACAAATCGCACAGATGTCAAAATGATATGGGTACTCCTGAGCGTGCTATGCTTACAGCCAATGTGTGTACAATTCCAGGCTGTGATTGCAGTGACATCTTACTGCTCAGATGATTTCTCCTGGCTTGTGTGGAGAGGCTCCATTGAGGAGGTTACACACATTTTTAATCTAGAAGAAAGTGACCTCTTCTTCTAGCAGCTTCATTATCACTAAATCCAGAACTAGGATACATGACAAAAGCATGAAGGGAGGAAATATGAGGTTCGGGGGTATATAGAAGTCAAAGAAATTCAGCTGAATATAATTTTGGTTAAATGGGAAGATAATCATATGAATAAAGATTTTATAACCGAGCTAATGGTATGCACAAACGTAAGTTGCAAGCTGGCTACCTATGCCCCTGTATTAGATGCCCCTGTATGAGGGATAACTGTGTGATGTTTGCTTGAGGAGTCAGAATATACTATGTAGAAAAAATGCAATAGCATTTGAACCTCAGAGATGAACAGTTAGTTTGTTCAGCTAAGTCCCTGGTAGAATCCCTTTTTTTTCTTCTTCTTTTTTTTTTTTCTGGGCCTAGAAGCACTACACTCTACACATTTGTCCACATACAAAGTCTTACCTCCATGAATTCAATAATGTCCTTGTTCTGTTATATTTAATTTAAAAAATAAAGTGTTTACTCATAGGTGAGTGAAAAACTCCTATGAAATTTGCTTTGTAGTTTAGAGGGTAATTAATACCCATTGGTAGGTAAGAAATTATTGCAACAGTTGGTAATAAAGCATGGATTAAATAGTATTTAAAAGGCTTTCTGATAACATTTGAGCTGTGGTACCAATGAGTAGGATATCGTTAAGGCAGATGTGCCTTAGCACTTCCTGCACTGAAGCAAGGCCACATCATAGAATATCTGTTTCTTCAGGGCATATAATAAATACCATCCAGTGGTGATAAAATATTATGGGGAAAATTGTCCTGCTCTGTTTAATTATATTAATTATTTTCAAGCTTGAGATATACTGCAGGTTTTATGTTCTTTATCCTCTGTACCACGGCATACATCAATAGAAATAAAAATGTGGTAGCTTCTCCAGTTTGCATCTGTTGAAGGTTCCATTTTCAATGAAGTAGCAAGAAAGGAGAAACAAATAATTATGACTTCTGTGAAGATACTACATGAAAGCAAAGCCATGTTTTTCTGCTCTGAACTTTGTCTGGCCTTTAATGACTGTTTTCTTAAATAAAATGCAGCAATTACCCAGTGCCTGCTTCTGCTAGAGCTGTCAGATCTGTTTCTTGAAAAGCAGCTAAAATATGTTCTTCTGTGTGTAAGTGGGAAAAAAATCAAAAGGATTTTTTACAATCAAGATACAGTTTGAAGTGTAAAATATGCTTTGAATGTTCCAATGGTATGCCTTTTTTTACGTCTTTTGGAAATATAATACTGTTAATCAATTTCTTTGAGGTAAAGCTTTTTGTTGTGTTGTTTTTATTTTTGATTATCACATTGCATATCTGTCAACACTGTTTCAATTTCAGATATCCTCTTCTCCATGTAGACTCTCCTTTGTTGCTAAAAGTCACAGGTTTGTTGTTGTCAGGAGATGATACCTTGCTCACTACTGTCACTGCAGGGTTATTTCAACATCAACTGTGAATGCAGTTAGTGTTTGAAGAAATCACTTTGCTAGGGAACGTTCACTATTTCAAGAAAACTGAGAAGTTCATAATGTGTGTTTTAATACAAAAATTTAGACTTAGTGAAAAGTCTCATAGACTGAGATCTGATGCCCATATAAACATCAATCAAAATGAGATAATTTTCTTAAGTTATTAAACATGCTTGCCCTACTATGAATCAAATACAATATTTATCTTACATAATATAAATTTTAAGTTTATTTAGGAAGGCATTTTCTCTACACAATAGATGCTGATAATAGATTTTTTTTAAAAAAAATAATTAATTTCATTTTATGCAATGCTTTCCATGTATGCCTCTCTCTCTCTCTCTCTCTCTCTCTCTCTCTCTCTCTCTCTCTCTCTCTCTGTGTGTGTGTGTGTGTGTGTGTGTGTGTGTGTGTGTACAGTGAGTATAGTCTCCCAGGAGGCCACAAGGAGGAAACAATTCCAATAGACTAGGAGTTAAAAAGTTGCAAGCCAGTTGTATGGATGGTGGGAACCAAACTCTGATGCTCTGTAAGAGAACTATATGTCCTCAAGTACAGAGGCATCTCACCAACACCAGTGGAGGATAGTTTTAAAGTAGAATTTGAATATATTTTAAGCTCATCTTCACATTTCCTAAGGTAAACTGATTTTTTATCAATACATCTTAGCGTGAGAGTAAATTACATGACATTTAAATTTTATATTAATATCTATGATAGGAATATTATAAATAGTAAATGACAAAGCAAAACATTTTATTTCAAACTTATATTCATGAACATTAAAACCTTTAAAATAACTAACCTTGTATATTTCTCTCTCTGTAGTCTTATTATTTGTACATACCAAAATAATACAAGATTACACACACACACATACACACACACAAACACACATACACACATATGTATATATATATGAGAGAGGGAGACAAAGACATAGTGAGACAGAGACACAGATAATACAGAAACATAGAGACAGAAAGAGACTTCCTTTAAGTTGTAAACATGTAATTATTATAATTATAATTTCCATTGTAATAATAATCATTTAGTAATTTCTTAAAGGACTAGAACTTTGTGCATGGTGATTAATTAAATGTTTGTCATACATATAATCATAATATTTCCACATATGATCTTCTGGAAATATATGTGTGCCCTGCCATGGTCCATAATGGTTTCTCATAAATTTTGTCAACTTGATACAGTGTACATATGTGTATGAAGACAGAATCTCAGTTAAGGGAATGCTAACCTCAGATTAGCCTGTGAACCCAGGCATTTTGAGTATTTTGGTGTAGGCAGGACAACACTCCTGTGGGTGGTGCCTTCTCTGGACAGACAGGCATTGGCTACATAAGCCAGCCGAACAAGCCAGAGTTGCAATACAATGAACAGTGTTATTTTTAATTTCTCTTGAAGAATAAATCCTAACACACACACACACACACACACACACACATACACACACATGTATTTCACTTACTTATCATGTATCTGCTGCGTTATAACAACTTTATTAGTTTTTTTTCATAAAGTAACTTTTTTTGCTAAAATTATTGTTTATACCAGTGTTCAAATTACTGACACAAAATACAGAGGTCGTGCAAATGGTAGCTTCCATAGTTGCATGAAGTTTCATATAAGTATATCCAACTTTTACATAATTGTGTCATACCCTGTTTCACAATACATCGTACCATATAATGTTATCTGTCCTCTTACTAGACCCTTGACATAAAGTCATGAAGAGAGCCACGCTTACGAAAGACATATAGCAGTTAAAAGGGAGTATGTCCTGTGATAAGTGTTTTCACTGAAACAATTTCTCTTCATTTTGGCAGATTATAAATATACATGTTATCATGAAAATAAAATGTTAGATCTATGTATTGAATGGGCAAGCAATACATCAAGTTGCTCTTTCTTTAGAATTCACAGAATAAAATATTCAAATGAATACTGACTTACCAGATTGTTACTTGTCCCTTCTCCAGTGGGCTAAGAGTAATATAGTGTTGCTACGTTGAGAAATATGAAAATATACCTTTGAAATAATTAATTACAAATATTTTTTCTTTTAATGTTGGCATCTAATATAAACCCAGAATTTGTATTTGTATGTCTTCAGAACTGAGAATTCCCAAATACTGAAATCTGACTCAAGAAAGTAGGTCTTAGAAAATATTTTTTTCATTTGCTCTATCATGCATTACATTCTCTTGTAATATTTTACTGCGTTGACACTGTTACAAATTGTTATGTGTTTCCTTGATTTCTCTCTCTTTTTTTCTCTTATCAAAACCATTCATTTTTATTGTGAACACATTTTATCTGCCCATGTTTACTAGCTACCATTCCATGACTAACATTAGCCACCATCAGATGACTTATGTTTCTAACTGAAACACTTCCAGCAATTTCTAGACCCTTTCAATTTTGTCCTCACCCCTTAAAGCTATATTTGTTTTCTTGGAAACACTGTCAAATTCTAAAATGATACTGCATGGGCAGCATGTACTATTGTGTTTCTTGAGTATTATTGTGTAAATAATCATATTAAAACTTATAGCTTCTTGGACTGTTTAAGATGGAATGAACCATGATAATTAATTAATCCCAGGATTTTATAAGTGAACAAACTAAGTCCCTGGAAAGTTTCTGGAACTGGTCTCGAATGACTAAGGATGTAATCATATATGAAGCAAATCAATTTGAAATGAGATTTTTTTTCAGTGTTAATCATCTTGAAAACATCCTCTTTCTGAAATTTATGTAAATCTTAAAATACCAATTTGTTGGTTCAAAGTACATTGTAAAATGCATATCACTCTTAGCTAAACAGAAAGCTAGGTAGACTGCGATTGAGTGTACAGAAGCAGCAATGAGAACCAGAATGGTTAGTAGAAAAAGAAGATGATCATTGTGCTGTCATAGGAGGATCTTCCTGGTGACTTGTACTAACCAAGCATTGGAGAACCGAAAAGACAGAGGTGAACATGAGAATTGAAGCTATTTCACCTAGCAAGTTTCTCTCTCCACTGGGTGTCCAGGTGCATGTGACAGGACTTCTTGTACTGTAACTCCCCATGCTATTTTTGATTTTGCAGCATTTAGGCACTGGCATTGTTATAGAACCCACTTAGTGTTTTCTAGAGTGAGAGTTAGAAAAGAAATTGCTAGAGAAAAAGACTTGCGATATCACATATTAACACTGAACACTTTATTTCCCTGGGTGCATAAACACATCCCTGCTCCTCTGGGAAAGAGAGGAGCTTATGCAGAGGCTTCCATGAGAAAGCAAATCAAATTTTAACCTCAAATTTCAAACACTTGGTTGAAAATTGCTTCCTTTAGCTGTAGACATCTCAGAGTTGGGGTTGGGAAAATACTTTTACATTTTTCAGAGTTTTACCCATCCTCAGTTTGGTATTTCACAGAGCCCTTTCTGATAGGAACATCGTAAAAGCTGAGTACTAGTAAGGTGGCTCTGTGGCTTGTGCTATCCACAGGTTTGAAGGCCAGAGTTTGAACCCAGAGGCCACATTGTAACAAAGAAAATTGATGTATAGTAATTGTCCCTTAAGCTCTATATGTAGAAATGGGACAGTGGGTCATACACTTAAGCATGCACACACACACACACACACACACACACACACACACACACACACACACACTAAATTAGCAGGTACTATTTAAAAATAACATCAACTTTATATTTACCTTCTGACATTAAAGGTCTTTTCTGTAGCTTGAGTATTGAGTCTAACATGTCTCCTAATGATTCCTCCAGATTGAATGCTTCGCTTGTCGTTGCTATAGCTATTGTTGCCAGGAAACCATCCTGATTGCAGGAGCCCGCTTACTATTCTCAAACATGTCAACTTTTCCCTGTTGGACTTTCCAATGACTCCCATGACTTCAATTCTTTCTCAAAAATATAATGTTCTTTTTAAACAAGGCCTTCATGTATAATTAAAAACTAAACAACAAAAGATAAACTCCACTCATATGTAATTGCATTTATATTTTTATATTACTTAAAATACTGATGTTAAGGCCTAGAAACGTTGAGTTATTGCAGCATCATCTCAATTCAGTTTCCTATCTCCATAGAAAACATTGTAAATCGCCTTAATAGTGATAACCATTTCTGATGCTGAACAATGCAGAATTACAAAATTTTAGAAGTATATGAAAGAATTCTGAGAGGATTATGAATGGTGCACTGAGCTTAGTGCCTGTTGTACAAATATAAGTACCTATTTTTTTTTTTTTGGCTGCCAGCACATATGATATCAAGATGTGTTTCCATGCACCTGTATTTCCATCACTTAATGCTATAGACAGGAGGGCCTCCGTGGCTTGGTGTCTAGGTACTCTATAACCATAATGCTAGGATATAGATATAGGTTCCGGTAGAAATTCTGTCTCAAAAGACTATAAGATGAAACATTACCTTAATGCCAACTTCTAATTTCCAGGTGAACACACACAAAGATATTCACAGTTGAGCAGACATATAGACATATACACCCACAGAGACATACATCTTTATAGGTAAACTCACAAACACACAGGCATGCATCTTCACAGATAAATACATACATACAGACAGACTTGTACCTTCATGGTTAAGCACACACACACACACACGTATCTTCACAGGTGAGCAATCATATACCCACACAATACACACAGAGAAGCATGTATCTTCATAAGTGCACACACATACTCACAGAAGGAGAGATCAGCACCTTCACAGGTAAACACATACACATATATATTCACCTTCACACATGCACACATACACAAATGCACACACACAAACACCCAAACACACATACATACACAAACAGACACCGAAACAAACACACACACACAAAAACACACAAGAGAGAGAGAGAGAGAGAGAGAGAGAGAGAGAGAGAGAGATAGAGAGAGAGAGAGAGATTCAGAGAGAGACTTAGAGAAGGCAAAATTATATTCCATGTTGTATAGGTCTACTACAGACTTGAAAAAGTGAAGCACTTCAAAACACTAAAGACATACTGTACAGAGTCTCCAATCTATTCACCATGCAAACTGTACTTGGAGCCTATAATATTTAAGCCTTACTCAACCTTTGTCATTGATAAGGATTAGAACACTGTGGTAGGGTTTCCAGACATTATTTTAGTTCCTGTCAGGAACTCTATTCCATTATTTTGTCAGAAATAGTGTGGTTCCTGGTAAATTCTGCAGCAAAGTAAGGTAATAACGTTGTCATTAAGTATAATTTATTTATCAGAAATTAATTTATTGTTGAATATGCCAATCTGTATGAGAAAGATTTGTGGCAAGTAGGGGAAATAGGAGGAAATGGAGGGGTAAAGATGTAGAAGAAGAAAGGAAATTAATGAAGAGGGAGATGAGGAGGGGAGTAGACATGGCAGATATATAGGTAGAAATAGATAGTTAGATAGATAGATAGATAGATAGATAGATAGACAGACAGATGATAGATAGATAGACATACAGATAGATGATAGACAGACATACAGATGAGAGATGATAGACAGATAAGAGATGATAGATAGATGATAGGTAGCTTTTACTGCTTAAGTTTCAGATATAAAACTTAATGTCTTCTCCTCCCATGGAACTATTTAGCTTGGTACCACACTTTGCAAGTTTGAGTTTTACAGAATAAAACTCTCAGAGAACAAACTTATTAAAATAGATAAAATTATGAAAAAGAGTTCATGATTCTTCCCAGCATTTTGGCTTTTGTCATGCAGACATTGGATTATTCTCTGCGCAGAAAATTACAATGAACAAATATTGACTTCCTCTGAATTCTAAGTGTCTTTGTATAGATTCCCTATCACCTTTTCTCTTATTTCTTAGTCTTGCTCTGTTTCTGTGTAAATGAGAGGAATTGAGCAGTGTAACCAACAAGAGGAAAGAATCAGTGTGATGATTTTTAAAAAGAGAATGGATTTCCCAAGTTGCTTTAGATCAAAGACTAATGAACCCACTTTAAAGCACTTCCCAGCAATCAAATCGGGGTTGTTGTCAATAAACCTGCTAATTTGGCTCTTTAAACACTGGTAGATGCTATAAATTTCTGGTACTTTACAGCTGTTTCTTCTAAAAGTAAGCTCTACCCTTTTTGGTAACCATTAAATCAGGTGTCCCCCCCCCTTTCTCCAATCCTAAGGGAATAAATGCAAGAGCAAGCTTGAAGAAGGTTCCAGAAACTGTAATGCTGTACTTCTAGCAAGTGTTGCTTCTAGGACATAAAAACTCTTATCCCATGCTTATAAATTAATAAATAACCATAAGAAAATATAAACTACACTCTCTGTGACTATGACTAACTCAAAACGTCCAAGAAGTACACTCTTGCTTTTTTTGAAGAACTTCAGAGGTCTGAGAAAAACAGGTCTAGTCCTGTGAGCTCTGTGGCGGGGGTCTGGTTGGTTAATATTTTTGTTCTTTCTCTGGGGTTGTAAGCCCCTTCAGCTCCTCCAGTCCTTCCCCTAACTCCTCCTTTGGGGTCCCCATGCTCAGTCCAATGGCTGGCTGCAAGCATCTGCATCTGTATTTGTCAGACTCTGGCAGAGCCTCTCAGGAGACCTCCAGATCATGCTCTTGTTAGCAAGCACTGCTTGGCATCAGCAAGGGTCTGAGTTTGGAGGCTGCATATGAGATGAATCCCCAGGTGGGCCAGGCTCTAGATGGTCTTGTCAGTCATCAGTGGGAGGAGAAGTCCTTCGATCTGTGAAGACTTGATGCCTCAGCATAGGGGATGCTATGGCAGTGAGGCAGGAGTCGGTGGGTGGGTAGGGGAGCACCCTTGTGGAGGCAGGGGGAAGGGGATGGAATGGGGGTTTTCAGAGGGGAAACCAGGAAGGAGGATAACATTTGAAATGTAAATAAACAAAATAACTAATAAAAAAAAAAACAGATCAAGAAGAGCCAGCAATGTGCATACATTAGTGCATTCTAGATGAGATTATAGCTCCTGATAAGGTAGTTTTATATAAATGCAATTTTAAAAATCAAATGCACTAAGTATGATTTCTTTCTTTTTTTTTCTTTCCTTTTGTCTCTTTTGCTTACAGTATGAAAGAAGTAGGAGGAAGCCATAAGCAATGGAGAGGTCTCCCGTCATCTACCTGTAAGCAGTGCCCTATAGCCTATGCCAGCCCGGTCTGTGGTTCCGATGGGCATTCTTACTCTTCACAGGTGAGGACAGCTCTACTTATATAAAGAAATAAATCAGGCCTGTCGATCCATGTTGTGGTTTGAATATGAAGTGTCTGCAGAGGCTCATGATCCTTATCTGTTGTTACTGCTCTAGAAGGTTCTCAAGTCTTAGGAGATAGAGCCACCCGAAGGAATTGGAAATGTGATTTGAGATTTTATGTACCCATCCTCCCTGAGGGTATACCTAAGGTAAACTGCTGTCTCAATGTGTTGACATGTCGCTCCCGCCTCCCCTCCATATCAATCACCCCATGATCTACTGGCCTATATCTCTTCATGAATTCCTCCCAAAGCAAATCTACCTTGAAGTTTTATCAGATGTTTGGACACAGCCACACAATTACTGTAACTAATACAGTAATTAAATTAATTTATTCAGCCATCTCCCTACGTGGTTCTTTTGTAATTTCTTTATTTACTTTCAAGTAACATTAATAATCTCACTGGTTAGGAATATAATTTGAATGACATTTATTTCTCCTATATGAAAATTATAGAAACATAAAATACTAGTGTGGTTATTAGCCCAAGCCTTTATATCTAAAAGCCAATGTTTCCTTCATTCTTTTCTGTGGATAAATTCAGAAAAAGCATAAGTAGTACTTATTGTCATAACGGCAATAACAACTATAGTTTGTCACAAGTCTTACCCTTATAAATAAACTTGTGCCGTGTCGCCTCTGTCATCTTATTTAAGTTTCCAAGAACACTTTGGAAGCATGGAGGTCCAGGAGGTAACAGTGATAAGGTTCTACACTTTTGATTATCATTAAAGCCAGATTTGGTAGCATTTATATCAACGTCCCTGGTTTTCTTCTATATTATTCCTACATCCTAGTCACTATGGTAGACCATTAAAAGAGTCAATAGTGTTAAAGAACTTAGCTTACATGGGAAGTTGAGGTGTGTCTTTCTATTATGGAGGAAAGGGTTTATGACCTCATAATTGATTTAGGCAATAAAGTTAGGTAGTACATATATAACTGTCATTGGGTACTAAGAAGTCTCGTGGAGAAACTGCCATGTGTTTGTCTGCTGAAGTTTTAAGGTGGGATAAAGGTAGGCTTTATTGATATTAGTGGGTTCAGTGTATCTGGGTTCCTCTTAATATGACTTAGATTTCAGTGAATTGATTATGATATAGAGTCTGTATTTGACAATATTATGTAGAAGGTCATGGATAAAACGTAAGTGATTTATTTAAAACTGCATGATAATAGTAGGTAAATCACTATTATAACTTATGGAGTTACAGTGAATGGTACACATGTAAACATCCAAGCTGATAAAGACACATGGGAAGTAAATTTGAATCCTAAGTTTAATAAGAATGTTGATAGTTGAGTCATTTGAGTCAGCAGAAAATAGTGGATTTCAGCCGGCTAGCATAAATCCAACAATATATATAGATAGGAGTATGCTTGCACCAGGGAATCTTTGTCCATAACAAGGGCTATAGGAAGTCCATTACCTCATTCAAAAGATTTAAATTATAATGATCTTATAGATGATCTGCCTTTAAGTAAGTTAGTTTCATAGGAAAACAGGTCACCATCAAGTTATTTCCACAGATTTGAAGTTATATTGGAAGCCTTACTTGATAATATTTTAGTTATAAAGTAATTAAAAGCCATTCATTAAATGTTGTTTTTGGTTATTCTCTTTATAGTCCAGAACTTGCTATGAAATGTTGCTTGCTAATACAGTGGTTTGGGTAGACTATAGTGTCAGTAAAATAAAACTAAAACAATTTACATTTTTTTCTTTTTTCCTTTTATTGTAAATAGTTGTTCTTGTGGAATATATTCTGATTGCATTTTCCCTCCCCATTTTAATAGATATTTTAAAATTTTATTTGCATGAATATCAATTTCAGAGGATACTGGCATTTTATGTGAAAATATAAAATAATGAATTTTAAATGAATTTGGTCTTTAATTATCCTAAACCACTATCTTTCTGTGAATTGTAAGGGATATAATTATATATTGAGTGGCATTCTACCTCTGAACCATCCAGTGTTGAGTATTTGCACTGTGAAGAGTGAGGCTGAGCTGCATGAAACATTAACAACTAAAGAACTGAAATTCTATAAGAACTAATGCTAAAGTGTTCTAGTGACTCACTCTAACAAATGAGTGATTGAAATGCAGAATTACTTTTATGAAGAAAAACATGAAACCTTGGGCTATCTACATACTATCTGAAGATAAAATATGTTAGAGGGAATGGCATGGTGTTTGTTCAGTTAATTAATATTCTAACATCTTCTAAGTAAAGGATGAAAATGGGTGAAGGTAGGAATATTGGGTCTTAGGCCAGCATCTCCAATCATAGACATGATAAGCAGAGAGTGAGTACTACTGCGTTAGAGCTTGAAGAACTTTCATGTGCTCACACCCTAGTCCTGTCACTCCGGAGTTTCCTTTGCAGATTATGTAAATAGTTTCCCTGTGTTTGTTTATTGTGGTCATTTTAGCAAATAGAAATTGGATTGCAATGATATTTCTATCACAAACTCTTGGGAGTAGCATGTCATTACACTGGGGCCAAGTTCTGGTGCCTGGATGGGATAGAAGAGTAGGTTTCACAAGGAATCGGATTGTAGATTTTAGGCAAATTATATAATCATGGCGTGATTCAAGACTGTATGACATGTTTGAACTAGAAAGAGTTAGAGGTGAAGTGCACTGGTTGTTTGTTTAGAGGACCTGGGTTTAATTTCTGGCATCCATATAGGGAGTTACTAATTTATGTAGCTCCCTTAAATCAAATTCCAGGGTATCTGAACCCTTTTCTAGTCCCCATCGTCCCAGTGGTGCACAGACATACACTCAGATTAAACACATACAGATATCAAAATAAAGCACAAATTATAAAAGTGATCATTTTGATTAATTACAATCTAATCATATTAACTGTAAGACCGGAGTTCAAACACTGAATAACATCCTCCACAAAAAGTTTTAAAGTTGCACAAAATAAAATAAAATAAAATAAAATAAAAATAGAAACCTGAAGGGACAGATAAGAGCAATTCAAATGTAGATTTATTTGAAAAATATTTGGAGCATATGTGATTTTCATAAAGCATATTACCAGACTGTTTCCTCCTTTTTGTTATCAAGAGAAGTAATTGACCTTTGCAGAAGTGTGTTTAATCTTTTCTTTTTGAATATAAAGCTAATGCATTCTGAATTCATTAAAATTTAGTAATGCCAGAAGAAATCAAAATATCACTCCATCCAAACTTGACTGAGAGGTAATCATTTTTGAAATTGACAGAAAAGATGAAGGTTTCTTCTTTACTCCAGGCAAAGTCTAATGTGATTTTTTTTTATTCTCTATCTTTGTAAACTAGGACTTATTCTCCAATACAACTTCGTTGTTAGGCCATGGATGTTAAATCCATCAGTTTATATAAACAGTGCTCTGCATTTGCTGTGAGAATAGATCAATAAACTATATTGATGATTTAGAACTGAGCAGGACATCAATAAAACGAAACCTATGGGGACAACTTGGATGTCTGTAAGCTCTGTTCTATTATATGTAGAATTATCATACTTGAAAGTTGAAGTAAACAGGGGTGAATTTCTTAAGAATAGACATTGCAGTTAAAAGTGTGTGCGTATATGTGTGTGCGTGTGTGTGTGTGTGTGTGTGTGTGCCTGTAGAAAGAAACTAGAAACTTTATCTATTTCATCCTTCAACACTGAACTTCTGCTACAGAAATGCAGCAGAAATTGGCAAGGATGAGGCACAGTGAACGCACATGGGCTAACCAGGTGCATTTTGGGTATAGATATAAATGAGAAACATAATGGAATACTTTCATACTGTTACCTTTGGATGTTTATGTTTATAAGTATATACATATGCATATATATGTGTGTGTATTAGTGTGTGAACACATATGTATATTCATATGTTATATGTGTATGTAGTATAGGTATAGGTATATATAAGCATTAAGATTAAAGATCCATTTTACTCTTTGTTGCCATGTGATGATATTCTCCTGAAGTAACAATATTAAAATTGTATATTTTATGCTTTCTTTGCTCTGTCTTCACTTCAATGAGACATGCTGCTCCTTTTAATTCTTAGTAAATCTAGTTAGTGGACACACACTCTGAAACATAGAAAATTTGTGCTACCTAACAATAAAAAGTGTTCAGCAAATGTGTTGGTACTTAATTTTATCTTCTTCCCGGAGTATATTTTGTTTAAGTTGAGACTGTTTTATGTTGAGAACAAATGTCAGAAAGGTATATGTGCTATTTCTTTTTGAACTGTTTTTGTTCAGTCTCAGCCTGACTTAAGATTTACATAGACAATCAAACAAACAAAAAAATCAATGAAGAAGCACAAAAGTAGGAGAAGGACAGGTAAGACAAATAAGATTTGAGTGGGAGGAAAAGGCAGAAAAGGCAGGGCGACTAGGACACGTGAACTTATAAAACCATTCTATTGTCTTAAAAGGAGTTCAGTAGAACATAGAGGACACTGATTTATCAGAACACGTTTTGTAAGATAACTGCTTATATTTGCAAGAAATTCTAATTGTAAAAATATTTTCCTCAAGTTAAATTGATTTATGTATCTAACACACCCTATGTTTCACTCTGAGGGACTTAAATTTTTTCAATTGAAATGGAGCAAAATAAATAAATAAAATGATAGATAAAAAATAAATTGAATGTGGCTGAGATCCAAATATCTTATAGAGTACATCCAAACTGTGTTAGTATTATCTCATATACATTTATGTATTTAGATAGTAGGTGGTTGGAATAATAAATCTGGAATAAGTTTAAGACATTTTGCCATTGATTAATAAAAGCCTTCTATTTTCACTAATAGGTTAAAATATTTAACGTAAATTTCAGGTACTACATCTAGTAGTGTTTTATGGATCTCTCAGTTTTATATCTCTCTAGTTATCTTCTATTTATATACATAGATTAAATACCTGCTTTTATATTTTTTTTATTCCTGTCTTTTTTGTTGTCATTGTTGCCCTGTCTCTCAGGCTAAGCCTTACAGTCCAGTATTGCTTACACATTCATATTTAAATCACAATTGGAAGAAAACTGTTGAGTAATTTTTATCATTTTATATCTTTAGTTATATCAAGTTTATGTAATAAGGGGAAATTTCAAAAAATCTCATAGAGTAGAATAATATTAAATTGGTATTCAGTAGCCATCATAGAATAGAGTAATGATATAGTTTATATAAAAGTTTTTCAGTGTATTGAAGACCATAATAGCAATCACAGTGTCTCTTGAATAATAAAACCATTGTTTCTAATATAAAAGGTTTGCATAACAAAATCTCATAACATTTTATAAGTCACCAACTTTTTTCACAAAATTTTAGCACCTTGGTATGTATAGTTTATACATCCTTCAGATTATTATAGTCACAATAGTAGTACTTGAGTTGTTAGGAATAGAAATTATACTTGAGATATTGTTAAGTTCCACCTAGTGTGGAAATGTCTCC
The DNA here is from genome assembly GCF_011064425.1 of Rattus rattus. NCBI lineage: Eukaryota > Metazoa > Chordata > Mammalia > Rodentia > Muridae > Rattus > Rattus rattus. The sequence continues at coordinate 25,780,553 of NC_046166.1, read as the reverse complement.
TTCTGGTTGCTATTGGAACACATGTAGAACTTCTCCAGCACCATGTCTGCCTGGATGCTGCCATGCTTCCTTCCATGATAATAACAGACTGAACCTCTGAAAATATATGCCAAGAAGATCGTGTTCATGGAGACTCTATATCCTATCAAGTTGACAATCAAGACTCATCAACACTTTCCATTTTCTATTTGTGCCCAAAGCTGACCCTGTGGTTCAGCTCTCTACATACAAATCCTGCCTGGATAGTGCTGGTGTCCCATGAGTGATGACACATCTAAAATCACAGGTGATCACAACTACTGATCTAATACCTGGCCCAAGTAGTACCCTCCTGGGGCCCACAGAACACAGTAACCTCAGAGCAGCAGGGGACAGGATCATTCCAGTTTCCATCTGTACCCTGGAATTGACCCTGAGCCTTAGCTCTACTTACCCCAATCCTGACCAGAGAGAGCTGGTCTCCCAGGAATACTAACACACCTCAAATCACAGGCTCACAGTCTCTCAGGAGTCACAAGCTACAGTTAGAGACTTCAAAAGCAGCTAACATCAGAGATAACCAGATAGTAGGAGGCAAGCACAGGAACATAAGTAACAGAAACAAACGTTATCTGACATCGGAACCCACTTCTCCCAATACAGCAAGTCCTGGATACAAAATCAAACTAGAAAAGCAAGATTCAGATTTAAAATCACATCCCATGATGATGATAGAGGTCTTTAAGAAGGACATAAGTAACTCACGTAAAGAAATACAGGATAACACAGGCAAACAAGTAGAAGCCCTTAAAGAGGAAACACAAAAATCCCTTAAAGAAATACAGGAAAATACAACTATACAGGTGAAGAAATTGAACAAAACTATCCATGATCTAAAAGTGGAAGTAGAAATAATAAAGAAATCACAAAGGAGACAAGCTTGGAGATAGAAAACCTAGGGAAAAGATCTGGAGTCCTAGATGCAAGCATCACCAACACAATAGAAAAGATAGAAGAGAAAAATCTCAGCTATAGAAAATATTGGCACAACAGTCAAAGAAAATGCAAAAAGCTCCTAACTCAAAATATTCAAGAAATCCAGAACACAATGAAAAGACCAAATCTAAGAGTAGATGAGAGTGAAGATTCCCAACTCAAATTGCCAGTAAAATTCTTCAACGAAATTATAGAAAACAACTTTCCAATCCTCAAAAAGAGATGGTCATAAACATACAAAAAGCCTAGATAATGCCAAACAGATGGGACCAGAAAGGTCTCTTTTTACATATTAATTAAAACACCAAATGCACAGAACAAAAAATATTGAAAGCAATAAAACATAAAGGTCAAATACCATATAGAGGGAGACCCATCACAATTACACCACACTTCTCAAGAGAGACTCGAAGAGCCTGAAGATCATGGGCAAAAGCCATAAAGATCCTAGGAGAACAAAAATGCCAACACAGGATACAATAGACAGAAAAAGTCTCAAATACAATAGAGGGAGAAACCAAGATATTCCATGACAAAACCAAATTTAAACAATACATTTCCACAAATCCAGTCTTACAGAGGATAATAGATCAGAAACTCCAACAAAAGGATGGATGACATTAAGGACAATCATTGATCTTTAATATCTCTCAACATCAATAGACACAATTCCCTAATAAAAAAGATAGACTAACAGGCTGGAAACATAAGCAGGACCCAGTGTGTTGCTGCCTACAGAAAACACAACTCAGTGACCAAGACAGTAAAAAGCAAAAGTAAAAGGCTAAAAAAATGAATTTGTTGCTAAATGGCCCCAAGAAGCAAACTAGAGTAGACAGTCTAATATCCAATAAAATAGAATTTCAACCAAAAGTTACCAAAAAAGATGGGAAAGGGCACTACATACTAGTCAAAGGAAAAATCTACAAAGAGGAGCTCTCAATTCTGAACATCTATGCCCCAAATGCAAGGGAACCCACATTTGTAAAAGGAACATTACTGAAGCTCAAAGCACACATTCAATTTCACACAATAGTGAAATAGAGACTTTAATACCCCACTCTCAACAATGGACAGATCATGAAAACAGAACCTAAACAGAAACATTGTGAAACTAATAGGAGTTATGAACTAAATATACTTAACAGACATCCATAGAACATTTCACTCTGAAGCAAAAGAATATACCTTCTTCTTACCATCTCATAATACCTTCTGCAAAATTGACTACATTATTGGACACAAAACAAGCCATAGACAATAGAAGAAGATTGAAATAATCTCATGCATCCTATCACATCATCACAGACTAAGGCTGATCTTTAGCAACAAGAAAAACAAAAGAAAGCCCACAGGTACAGAAAGTCAAATCTACTCAATAACTTGGTCAAGGAAACATTAAAGAAAGAAATGAAAGACTTTTTAGATTTTAACAAAAATGAAGACACAAAATACCCAAATTTCTGGGACGCAATGAAAGCAGTGCTGAGAGAAAAATTCATAGTGCTGGAGGCTTCCATAAAGAAACTGGAGAGATCATAAACTAGCAGCTTAACAGTACATCTGGAAGCTCTTGACCAAAAGGACGCAAATACACCCAAGAGGAGTGCAGGAAATAATCAACTCAGGACTGAAATCAACCAAGTAGAACCAAGAGTCAACAAAACCATGACTTGGTTCTCAGAGAATATCAACAAGATATATAAACCCTTAGCCATACAAACCAAAGGGCACAGAGACAGTATCCAAATTAACAAAATCAGAAATGAAAATGGGACATAAGAGAAGCCAGAGAAATTCCAAAAATCAAGAGAAGCCTATACAAAACAAAACAGGAAAATCTAGATGAAATGTCTTTTCTAGAAGACAGTAGGTACCAAGTTAAATCAAGAATAGATAGTGTCTGGACCTAAGGAAATAGAAACAGTTTTTAAAAGTCTCCCAATCAAAAAAAGCCCAGGACCAGACAGTTTTTGGGCAGAATTCTATTAGAACATCAAAGAAAACCTAATACCAACACTTCTGAAACTATTTCATAAAATAGAAACAAAAGAAACACTACCTAATACATAATATGAAGCCATAGTTACAATGATACCTAAACCTTACAAAGTACCTAATGAAGAAAGAGAACTTCAGACCAATTTCCCTCATGAATATCAATGTAAAAATACTCAATAAAGTTCTGGCAAAATGAATCCAAGAACACATCAAAACAATCATCCATCATGATCAAGTAAGCTTGATCCCAGGGATGCAGGGATGGTTCAATATATTTAAATCCACTAACGTAATCTGCTATATAAAAAAACTCAAAGAAAAATCCCATAGGATCTTCTCATTAGATGCTGAAAAAGCCTTTGACAAAATAGAAATCGACCCCTACATGATAAAGTGTGGGAGAGATGAGGAATTCAAGGTCCATACCTAAATATGCTAAAATATACAACAAGCCAATAGCCAACATTGAATTAAATGGAGAGAAATTTGAAGCAATTCCGTTAAAATGAGGGACAAGTTAAGGCTGCCAGGTCTCCTATTTATTCAATGTAGTACCCAAAATTCTGCCCATAGCAATTAGGCAACAAAAGGAGGTCAAAGGGAAACAAATGGGAAAGGAGGAAGCCAAGATATCACCATTTGCAAATTATATGTATTATACAAATTTGACACAAAACAATCTATGCAATAACACCTAGAGCTGAAAAAACATCTTTAGAAAAGTGGGTAGATATAAAATTAACTTTTAAAAAACCAGTAGCTGTTCTTTACACAAAGGATAATCAGACTGAGAAAGAAATTAGAAAAGTGACACCCTTCACAACAGTCACAAATAATATAAAATATCTTGTTGTGACTGTAGCAAAGAAAGTGAAAGATCCATATGACAAGAATTTCAAGAGTCTGAAGAAAGAAATCAAAGAAAGCCTTAGAAAATGGAAAGATCTATGCTCATGGCTTGACAGGATTATGGTAAAATGGTCATCCTACGGAAAGGAATCTACAGATTCAATGCAATCCCCATCAAAATTTCAGCTCCATTTTTTTTATAGAGGTAGAAAGCACATTCCTCAAATTAATTTTGGAATAACAGAGACCCAAGAAAAAACTTATTCTTAAAAATAAAGGTACATCTGGGAGAATTATCCCTGCCCTCAAGCTGTACTATAGAGCAATAGTGATAAATCTGCATACTTTTTGTACAGAGTCAGGCTGGTAGAACAATGGAAAAGAAGTGAAGACCCAGAAATGAACCCATACAGCTTTGGTCCCTTGATCTTTGACAGAGGAGCCAAAAGGATCCAGTGGAAAAAAAGACAGCATTTTCAACAAGTGATGTTGCTTCAACTGGCAGATAGCATATAGAAGAATGCAAATTGACCCATTCTTATCTCCTTCTACAAACTCAAGTCTAAATGGACTAAGAATCTAATAGAAGAGAAAGTGAGAAAGAACCTAGAACACATTGGCATAGGGGAAGATTTCCTGAACAGATAATCAATGGGTTATACTTTACCAGGCTACTATATCTAGCAAAAGTTTCAATTAACTTAGATGGAGAAACCAAGAAATTCCATGACAAAACCAAATTTACACAATATCTTTCTACAAATCCAGCCCTCCAACACAGGAGGGAAACTACCCCATAGAAAAAGCAAGAAAATAATCTCCTTGCAACTAAACAAAAAGAAGAGAGACACACAAATATAATTCTGCCTCTAAGTACAAAAAAACAGGAAGCAACAATCACTATTCCTTAATATGTCTCAACATAAATGGATGCATTGCCCAATAAAAAGACATAGACTAACAGACTGAATATATAAAATGGACCCAGCATTTTGCTGCATATAGGAAACACACCTCACAGATAAAGACAAACACGACCTCAGAGTAAAAGGATGGAAAACAAATTTCCAAGCAAACGGTCAAAGAAACATGCTGGAGTAGCCATTCTATATTGAATAAAATTTACTTTCAATAAAAAGTCATCAAAAAAGATAAACAGGGACACTTCATATTCATCAAAGGAAAAATCGATCAAGACGAAATCTCAATTCTAAAAATCTATGTTCCAAATGTAAGTGCAACTACATTCATAAAAGAAACCTTACTAAAGCTCAAAAGACACATTGTACCTCACACAATAACAGTAGGAGATTTCAACACTGTACTCTCGTCAAAGGACATATCATGGAAACAGAAATTAAACAGAGACAGAGAGAAACTAAGAGAAGTTATGAACCAAATGGATTTAACAGATATTTATAGAACATTCCACCCTAAAACAAAAAGATATACCTCCTTCTCAGCACCTCATGGTACCTTCTCCAAAATTGACCATATAATCCGTCAGAAAAGAGACTTTAACAGATACAGGAAGATAGAAATAATCCCCTATATCCTATCAGATCACCATGGACTAAGGCTGGTCTTCAGTAACGACAGAAAGGCCACATATACATGAAAGTTGAACAATGCTCTACTCAATGAAAATTTGTCAAGGAAGAAAAAAAGAAAGAAATTAAAGACCTCTTAGAATTTAGTAAAAGTGAAGATACAACATATCCAAACTTATGGGACACAATGAAAGCTGGGCTAAGAGGAAAATTCATAGCTCTGAGTGCCTGCAAAAAGAAACAAAAGAGAAAATACACCAGCAGCTTGACAGCACACCTAACAGCTCTAGAACAAAAAGAAACACACACCCAAGAGGAGTAAAATGCAGGACATAATCAAACTTAGGGCTGAAATCAACCAAGTAGAAAAAAAAGGGACTATATAAAGAATCAACCATACCTGGAGCTGGTTCTCTGAGAAAATCAACAAGACAGATAAACATAGCCAGACTAACCAGAGTGCACAGAGAGTATATCCAAATTAATAAAATCAGAAATGAAAAGGGAGACATAACAACAGAATCTGAGTAAATTAAAAAAAAATCATCAGATCCTACTACAGAAGCCTATATTCAACAAAATCTTGAAAATCTGGAAGAAATGGGCAATTTTCTAGACAAATACCAGGTACCAAAGTTAAATCAGGAACAGATAAACCACCTAAACAACCCCATAACTCCTAAGAAATAGCAGCAGTCATTAAAAGTCTCCCAACCAAGAAGAGCCCAGGTCCAGATGGGTTTAGTACAGAATTCTATCAGACCTTCATAGAAGACCTCATACCAATATTGACCCAACTATTCTACAAAATAGAAAAAGACGGAGTGCTACCAAATTCCTTCTATGAAGCCGTAATTAGTCTTATACCTAAACCACACAAAGAACCAACGAAGAAAGAGAAATTCAGATCAATTTCCCTTATTAATGTCAATGCAAAAATGCTCAGTAAAATTCTTGCAAACCGAATCCAAGAACACATAAACAGGTTCATCCATCATGATCAAGTAGGCTTCATCCCAGGGATTCAGGGATGGTACAATATTCAGAAATCCATCAATGTAATCCACTATATAAACAAAGATAAAAACCACAGGATCACATCATTAGATGATAAGAAAGCATTTGACAAAATTCAAGACCTCTTGATGATAAAAGTCCTGGAAAGAACAGGAATTCAAGGCGCATACCTAAACACAGTAAAAGCAATATACAGCAAACCAGGAGATAACATCAAGCGAAATGGAGAGAAACTTGAAGCAATCCCAATAAATCAGTGACAAGTCTGCTCACTCTCTCCCTACTTATTCAATATAGTACTCAAAATCCTAGCCAGAACAATCAGACAATGATAGGAGGTCAAAGGGATACAAATTGGAAAGGAAAAACTAAAGACATTACTATTTGCAAATGATATGGTAGTATACGTAAGTGACCCCAAAAATTCCACCAGAGAACTACTAAACCTGATAAACAACTTCAGCAAATTGTCTGTATAGAATTAACTGAAACAAATCAATAGCCTTCCTCTACTCAAAGGATAAACAGGTTGAAAAAGAAATTAGAGAAATGACACCCTTTACAATAGTCCCAAATAATAAAAAATACCCCAGTGTGACCCGAACCAAGCAAGTGAAAGATCTCTATGACAAGAATTTCAAGTCTCTGAAGACAGAAATTGAAGAAGATCTCAGAAGATGGAAAGATCCCCCATGCTCATGGATTAGCAGGATTAATATAGTAAAAATGGCCATTTGCCAACAGCAATCTACAGATTCAATGCAATCCCCATCAAAATTCCAACTCAATTCTTCATAGAGATGGAAAGAGCAATTTGCAAATTCATTTGGAATGAGAAAAAAACCCAGGATAGCAAAAACTATGTTCAACAATAAATGAATTTCTTGGGGAATCACCATCTGTGACTTCAAACAGTATTACAGAGCAATAGTGATAAAAACTGATGGTATTGGTACAGGGACAGGCAGATAGATCAGTGGAATAGAAGTGAAGACCCAGAAGTGAACCCACACTCCTATCTTGGTCTTTTTTTCTCTTTTTTTCTCTACCTTTATTAAATTGGGTATTTCTTATTTACATTTCAATTGTTATTAACTCTCCCGGTTTCCAGGCAAACATCCCCCTAACCCATCCTCCTCCCATTACCGCCCTCCCCCAAACAATCCTGTTCACTGGGGGTTCAGGCTTGAGTGAGGTAACCCAATCACAGAAAAATACAGATGGTATGCACTCATTGATAAGTGGATATTAGCCCAAATGCTCGAATTGCCCTAGATGCACAGATCACTTGATCTTTGACAAAGGAGCTAAAACCACCCAGTTGAAAAAAGATAAAATTTTCAACAAATGATGCTGGTTCAGCTGGAGGTCAGCATGTAGAAGAAAGCAAATCGATCCATTCTTATTGCCCTGTACAAAGCTTAAATCCAAGTGGATCAAAGACATCCATATCAAATTAGATACACTCAAACTAAAAAAAAAAAAAAAATGGAACACATGAGCATAGGGGAAATTTTCCTGAACAAATCACCAATGGCTTATGCTCTAAGATCATCTATCAACAAAAAACTCATAAAACTTCATGCTTCTATAAGGCAAATGACATACACCCAAAAGATGCTCCAAAATATAACAAGAACACATGCTCTTCTATGTTCATAGCAGTCTTATTTATAATACCCAGAAGTTGGAAAGAACTCACATGTCCTTTAACAGAGGAATGGATACAGAAAATGTGGTATATCCACAATGGAGTACTACTCAATCATTAAAAACAGTGACTTCATGAAATTCACAGGCAAATGGATGGAGCTTGAAAATTTCATCCTGAGTGAGATAACCCAATCACAAACAAACAAAAACGTTCATGGTATGAACTCACTGATAAGTTAATATTTGCCAAAATAAGTTTGGAATACCCAAAATGTAACTCAAAGACCATATGAAACTTAAGAAGGAAGAAGACCATACCAAAGTTTGGAAGCTTCATTCCTGCAGGGGGAAGAAAATAATCTTGGGAAATAGAAAGAGAGACAGATCTGGGAGGGAGAGGGGGATGGAAAAGGGTTGCAGGCTTCAGATAAAGGAGGAGATGGGGAGAAGTATAAAGGGTCTGGATTTTGAAAGGAGGAGAGTAGCAGTAGGGGAGGGGGAACAGGGGGCAGCCAGATTCCAGGGACCCAAAAGGTCCCAGGACCCAACAGGAAGGACATTGGCTGAAATACCCAACAAATGGTAAGGGTAGATAGATGAAGACCATATCTAGTAGATAAGCATGGCCCCCATTTGAGGGATGGGGCCAGCCACCCACCCCAAAATATTAATCCCTGGATTAATTTCAAAAGGAAATGCAGGCAGAAATCGTGGAGCAGAGACTGTAGGAAAGTCCATCCAGAGAGTGCCTCACCTAGGGTTACATCCCATCTGCAGACACCAAACTCATGCACTATTGCTGATGCCAAGAAGTACTAGCTGACAGGAGCCTGGTATAGCTGTCCCTTGAGAGGCTCTGAGAGAGACTGACCAATACAAATGCATAGGCAGGCAGACAAGCATTCAACTGAGCACAAGAATGGAGAAGTTATGGTAAGGAATGAAGGAGTTGAAGAGGTTTGCAACCCCATAGGAAGATCAACAATACCAAATTACCTGATCCCGTAAAGTTTCCAGGAACTAAACCACCAACCAAAGATTACACAGAGGGTACCCACGGCTCCAGCTGCATATATCACAGAGGATGGCCTTATCTGGCATCACTAGGAGTGGAGCCCCTTGATACTGCGGAGGCTCGATGAGCTAGGGAAGAGGAATGCTATGAGGGTGATGCAGGAGTGGGTGGGCACATGGGTGAGTAACCTCATTGAGGCAGGAAGTAGGTGGGAGTGGCTTGGGAGGTTGTGGAGGAAAAATTGGAAATGAGGATAATATTTATAATGTCAATAAATAGAATAAGTAATTTTAAAAAAGAAATTATAGTTGATAGTCTTACTGCAAATTGAAAATTCAATGAGGAATAATATAATGTAGTAATCTAATTTTTTTAATTTAAATTTTTTAAAAATAAACATTTTGTTCAATGGTGCTAACTAAACCATTTTACTAGAACAAAGAAACTGGAAGTCCTGGAATTAGAACCCAGTGCAAGTTCACACTGTTAAGCTAGGTGCTATTCTTCTTCTTCTTCTTCTTTTTTTTTTTAATTAATTTTTTCTTGGATATTTAATGTATTTACATTTTAAATGTTATCCCCTTCCCCTCCTCTCCCATGTCCCCTTCCCACTCCCCCTGCTTCTGTGAGGATGTTCTCACTCCCACCCACCCACTCCAAACTCAACATCCTGGCATTCCCCTACATTGGGGAAATGAGCCTTCACAAGACCACAGGCTTTTCCTCCTATTGATGCTGGACAAGGCCATCCTCTACTACATATGTGACTGGAGTCATGAGTCCCTCTATGTGTACTCATTGGTTTGTTGGAGCTCTGTTGGAGTCTGGTTGGTTGAGACTGTTGTTCTCCCTATGGGCTTGCAAACCCATTCAGCTCCTTCACTCTTTACTGTAACTACTCCATAGGGTTACCCTTGTTGAGTCCAATGGTTAGCTGCAATCATCACCATCTGTATCAGTAGGGCTCTAGCAGAGCCTCTCAGGAAACACCGTATCTGGCTCCTGTCAACAAGCAAATCTTGGCATCAGCAATAGCGACTGGGTTTGGTGGTTGCATATGGGATAGATTCCCAGGTGGGGCAGTCTCTGGATGACCTTTTCTTTAGTCCCTGCTCCAATATTTGTGCCCATATTTCCTCCTATGAGAATTTTGCTTTTTTCTTCTAAGAAGGACTGATACTTTCAAACTTTGATCTTCCTTCTTCTTGGGCTTCATATGATGTGTGAATTTTTACTTAGGTATTCCAAGCTTTTGAGCTAATATCCATTTATCAGTGAATACATACCACATGTGTTAGTTTGTAACTGGGTTACCTCATTCAGGATGTTTTATCATTCCATCCATTTACTCCATTTGTCTTTGTTATGTTGGAACATATTTTGGGTATATCCCAGGAGTGCTATAGCTGGGTCCTCAGGTAGTACTATGTCCAGTATTCTGTGGAACCGCTGGACTGATTTCTAGAGTGGGTGTACCAGCTTCCATTCTCACCAACAATGGAGGAGTGTTCTGATTTCTCCACATCCTTGTTAACATCTACTGTCACCTGAGTTTTCATCTTAGCCATTCTGACTGGTGTGAGGTAGTATCTCATGGTTTTATGTTTGGTTGGTTTTTTGGTTGTTTTTTTTTTTTTTTGGAATTGCATTTCCTGATGACTAAGATGTTGTTGAACATTTCTTTAAGTGCTTCTCAGCCATTGGGTATTCCTCATTGGAGAATTCTTTGTTTTTTACTCTGTACCACATTTTGAATAGTATTATTTGATTCTCTGGAGCCTAACACTTTGAGTTCTTTTATAAATCAGATATTAGCCCTCTATCAAACATAGGATTGGTAAACACCTTTTCCCAGTCTGTTTTATGCTGTTTTGTCCTATTGACAGTGTCCTTTGCCTTGTAGAAACTTTGCAAGTTTATGAGGCCCCATTTATCGATTCTTGATCTTAAAGCATATGCCATTGGTGTTCTGTTCAGGAAAATTTCCCCTATGCCCATGAGTTTGAGGCTCTTTCCCACTTTCTCTTCTATTAGTTTCAGTGTATCCGGTTTTATTTGGATGTCCTTGACCCACTTGGACTTGAGCTTTGTACAAGGAGATAAGAGAATGGGTCAATTTTCATTCTTCTACCTGCATACCTCCAGTTGAACCAGCACCATTTGTTGAAAATTCTGTTTTTCCCCCCATTGGATAGTTTTAGCTCCTGCATGCTCTTCTTAAGAACAAAACTGATTAGTGAATTTGCTATATATGGATTCTGCATGAATATTCTCTTTGAAACATCAATTATTCATCAGTTAGCCTATGAAAGTTCTATAGAAATAGCAGACAATAGGAAAGATTTGAAAGAGCCAACAATGTCCCAGCTCATGAAAAATGTATGTTCTAGATAACAAACTAGGCTAAACCAAGTTAAAAGACATGTGTAACACACAGCATTGTAAGTTGTTGGAGACATTTCTCCAGCTGAACATTTGAGATATCTTTAGAAAGTTCAAAATCATTATACTTACAAGTCAATTTGAAAAATTTATTTCTCCTTGCAAAGACACAACATAGGCATGTAAACAAAAGGATATTGAAATGGCAAATGAATATTAATCAGTGCCTTAAATTGAAATGTGGGTATAAAATTAATCTGTAAAGTTTATATGCAGCAATATACACCTTATAAGAAGGTTACAATGGCCAACTGTTGTGGCGCATGCCTTTAATCCTACTCTTCAGAAGGCAGAGGCAGCCAGATCTCTGTGAGATCAAGACCAGCCTTGTCAAAGAGAGTTCCAGGCTAGCCAGAGCTTCCTGCACAGAGAAACCCTGTCTCAAAACAAAGTAATAAATATTATAATCATCATTCAAAAATAATCTCAAGCACAAGGATATTATATTATAGAATAAGGTCACAAACAATAGAGGCAAGTTAGTCATATTAAATACCACTATGAATAGTGGTATAAAACAAAAATAGTGGTATAAAACAAGTGTGATATAAAACAAAAATATCACAATTATAATTAAAAATAATAATACATTTATGCAATCCTTGATAAATGAAGGTATGATTCCTGTAAGAATGTAAATATTAAAATTAATAAGAAAATATTTTTCTTATACAAAATTATGGTTATAAGTAGAAAATAGTTCTATAGACTTATAAAAAATGTGAATGTAGAGTAGAAAACTTACCAAAGGATTCCCCAGACCTATAGTACAGGAATAAATTATTCATTTTTTATACTTCTCCAAATTCACAAATTCAGCAAGCTAAAAAAAATTCTGTAAATCATCAAAACTTAATTCAGAAGCCTGAGTAGGTTTTTTACTATGTTCGTTTTATTTTTCTACATGCCATGGCATGACAGTTTTACTCCCATGTAAACATGTAAAAAAGATTACATCAATCCAACCACATAACCTAAAATGAATTATTCAGGAAAATTATGCCATACAAAGTATCTGACTATTCTATCATACCTAAAATAGCCCTCCTAGAAGCAGTGCGGTATCACTGATCATTTGACTTAATGTCAGCAACAACCTTGAATCAACCTGTCTAAATGACTGTCCCCATCAAAGGCAGAACTATCTACAAGAGGATCACATGTGGTTTATTAGGTTTCTCACCTGGTAAAAAGAAGCCAAGAGTACATCTTTTTGCATAGGTTCACTCTCTAGTATGTGGCCTACCTGATCTATTTTTAGCATCTCATAAAGAATGAGGATTTTAAATCCTTACACTCTGAGGTGTAAGGATTCCATGCGTTCAGTTGCAGAGGATATCAAGGACAGATATTTACTTTCAAGACAGAGTTATTCGTGCATGTGGGGAACATCAAACAGAAGCTATAGTTAGAATTGGTTGGAGGCTACAGTTGGAGCATCCTGGATGATCCACAAGCCTGGGTAACAGAGAAGTACATTAGGCCTTCCATACTGTTGTTAGATTATAGATTGTGTAGATTCTCTTAGAATACTTGACCCTCCTACTTGTATTTTGGGCGAAAGCTTGAGGATCATTAACTGAAAGGTTTAATTTTTTCAAGTAAAAGTGGAGCAAAACTAAGCTAGCTACCAAATGGTTCACAGTAAAGAGGAGAAACATGTCATAATATTGAGAGGTCATGGCTTCCCCCATCTTGACTTCTCTAGAAGGGTAGGCAAATTGAGACAGGAAATGATTGAGATAGGTGCGTGTTAAATGTAAAGGACATGAAATCCTTTCATAGGGCTCTTTAAATGGAATGAGGAATGTAGAATTTACTTTGAAAGATAGTAGCCCATCAACATCCTTTCCTCCTTCAGTTATTTCAGACGTAAGGAACATTTGGTATTCACCTTCAATGACCACAAAATAACTAGGTCTCCTTTACAAGAGTAACTGAAATTCCTCCTTTATTCTCATCAACTACTAAACAATAAATTCAAAAAGACTGTTGATCATTTTACAATCTAGGAAAGACAGGTGCCTCAAGGGAAAGGCAGCCTAATCATGTTCCCATCTTAAGCCTCCATGGACAACACTCTAGGGAGTACATGTAGGTGAGATGGAGAATTGAGTTCATAATATTGTAGTTCCAAAGACTGTAAGGGTTACTCACAGTTTAAAACAATAACACCAGCCTGACTTTGTATGGGAAGTAACAAAAGACCCAGAATGTATGCCTAACTGTATAGTACGTCAAGTTATTCAAGCACTTACCTGCCCACATTAAGAGAATCTGAGCTTCCTCTTGTGGTAAATATAAAATATAACCACAAGCCCTCACTAGTCAGCATCAACGAGTCATATGGTCTTTAGCGAGGTAAGTCATAAAACAAGCTAAACACCTTCTATCAATTCTAATATAAATAAGCAACTTATCAAACCAAGACTTTAGCCCAAAGTATATTCATCTGTTAGGCTCTCTACCCGGAGCCACAGATTTTTATTTAACCATAATAACTTGTAAATATCACAATACTCTACTTGGAGTCACTAATTTTTCCCTATCTAAGTTCCAAACCAGGGATCAAAATGCTCACGTGATTCAGGTAATCTCTGTACTCTCTTCTTTTTGAAAACAAACTTAATTACCTTCTAATAATATCTGTCATTAAGAAGTAGTTTGTCTAACTAGTATTTCAACCCACAATTCCCGTGGAATCCACGTTAGAAGAAATATGAGCATCCTGAAAGACTTTCTAAACAACTTTCTTTAAAAAGCAGCTTTTAATCTCTAACTCTCTGAGCTGCCATTACTTATCACAAAGCAGTGGACCTACTAAACCTTTTCTTTGTTTAAGGTTCCCGTGCTTGGGCCATCATGGCGCTGATCCCCTCTTACTTAGAAACTAAAATTTTCTCTAAACTCTTACGATTACTAGTGGATTCTCGCCCACAAGTTGATACATTATCTGTTAGGTATTATATAACATAAATTATATAAAAATGGCTTTCTCTTAGCCTGCTAGATCTGACACAGCAGTGCCCCAAGGTATCTGGTAGATATCTTGCTAGAAACACACATCCCAACTCCTTGATGGCCCAGTGTCTCTGCTGCCACACATTCTCCCAAAGTTAAATCACCACAGGAAAGAACACACAACCCAATAACCTTTGGTCCAATTGATAAGACATGATTGCCCACCTAAACATACAAAGCCCTATACACATCCATGCCTTGAGAATATTCATAACAACCTATCAATACACTGAGTGCAACCTTAACATCAACCTTCATGTTCTCTCTGCAGCTTCTCCAGCAGTATTCTCCAGTCTCCTATCTCCTTCTGTTCGTCTCCTCCTCTTCCCTCAAACTTTTCTCCTGCCCATCCTTCCTTCTCATCCAGTGATAGGCCTCGTTCTATGTTGTACCTGTCCACACCTGCATGATGACATCATCCCACACTTACCTGTACGAGTAGCTAGAGGATCACTTTTTCTAAACAGTAGTAGAATTCAACACCACACACACACACACACACACACACACACACACACACACACACGTAAATACTAGATATGAGATAGATTAAATGATAGATAGATCCTGATGTATTTTGTTAGGTTTGCAAAGCCTAGACTTTCTTACTGAGTTATATGAACCATGTGGTAAGAGAGGTAACATCATAAATACTTTAGAGTACATTTTCTAACAGTTTATCCCAATGTATACTATATCAAATTTTATAGATAATATAGAAGGCTCATAATGTACATTTTTGATCATTCTGATTATGTTGATAAAATATACAATATCATTGAATCTCAAAAGCCCCACAGAGTTCAAGCATGATATATTAATATCAAATAACAAAATAATGGAGTCAAAGTCATCCATCCAAATAATAGAGTAGCAGTATTATCTGAAAAATTCTACAGGTTTATTTTGCCCTTGGAGCCCCAAATATTGAAACCACCAAAAAGCTACTTGGATATCTTCCAAGTCAAATTTCTATGAAGGACTAAATAGAATGTCTAAGCAAGAATACATTACCATGCCCTCTCCAGCATACAGAAGTTCTGAGTTCTGTTTTAAGTGATGTCATCAAAGGGCTTTCTTCTAATGTCAATGACTGAGTTCACTCTAGGAAGGTATTTTTTAAGCCTGTGTTTATGGTAGTTAATTGACCTTCCGTGAGTCTAAAACCCAAGATGTAAGGGCACTGCTGTTCAGTGATAACAAAAGATTGATATCCCAGTTTGGACCAAATATATACTCCCTATACCTGTTATACCTTCTTTGATTGGATGACATACACACTTACTTTGGTGTGGGCCATCTGCTTTGTTAAGTAGGGCACATAATAAACTCTTGCAATGTAAAAATAAGTTCCCCTAAATAAAGCTTTTGGTGAGAACAGAAAAAGTTTCCTAAAATAACGTGTGTTCTTTCAACAGAGTGTCACATATAGAAAATGATAATGCAGTGCCCACTATAAAAAAGATGGTTGTAATATGCTTGTTTCTATATTTCACTTCTGACTTGTGATATCACAGCTGTGGTATTTCTGTATTAAATACATATCCCAATTGGATGAATGGATTTAATGCTAATTCCTTTGTCTTTCCATGGAAAGTGCAGATTAGAGGAACAAATGGAGGTGGTTTTCTATGGAAGGCTTACTTCCAGCTCCAACTAAGAAACCCTGCTCATGTGTGCTTTTATTGTGTTCCTGATATCGTGACTGGGTTTCCTAAGGCGATAAATTAGTTCAAGGAAGACTGAAACCTAAAAGTGGTTCCTGTTCTTTCTTATTTTCCAGTTTGTTCTTTGAGTATAATAAAATGCTGCTGTCTCAGAAAGAAAAACAATCATTGAAGCTGTTCTTTTTACTGATAAGTTTATCAATGATAAACCCAGTATATACCAGAATGATGAAAATCCTGCATGAATTAAAATACATAGGTTTAGATCCCATTCACAATTCACATTCATTATTTCTGCTTGGTCTTCACTCATGCCCTTAACATGTCATCATGTCCTCACCTGTAAACTTGTTTGCATACACTTGTGTGGTGGCTATATTCCACTGATGAAAGAGAAAATATTTTTTTTTCTTTCTGTGATTGTATAAACTCACTTAGTATGCATTTTAGTTTTCCTGAAATTTTTAACATTGATTTTTAAAATATTCCTACATACACACTAAATTTTCCTTAACAATTCATCTCTTGGTTAGCAACTTCTTTAATTCCTAGTCTTTGCTCTGTTGAAGAAAGAAAAACAAACAAAAAACATTTTGGGTCAGGTACATAAGTCATTCAGCTATGATGTCAAATGGTTGTAAAATATGCCAATCTCATTTCAGTAACCACAGCATATTACAGATACTGCCTTACACAGTGTGTGATGAACAGTATTGACTCGGTCAAAAAAGGCCACAGTTTATTACAGATTTTACTGTTTCAACAGACTTGAATTTCATGGTTTCTATGAGTAGGTAAAGTAATGTGTCTGTAACTATAATTTTACTTCATTAAAGCCATTTTAGTGAACACTCAAGAACAGTTTCCTAGGAGAAATAAGGATAGGATCTAGAGAGTTTAATTTATCCTTTCATTATCTTTTGATACACGAATGCCCTCTAAGTGTTTGCAGTCTTGTCTATGTTGATGTTTAAAGCCCAAAAGTATTTGCTGTAGAATCACATGGGTGTTTTTGTTCTGGGGTGGGAGGAGGCAGATGTTCATCCTAGATAAGATTAGCATGTTTTCATGGCACTACCTAGTGAATGCCAAAAGCAGTTCACCAACCCTTGGCCAATAATATCTCCATCTGTTCCTAGGCAATAGAAGAGAAATATTCTCACTGGGATCAACTACCCTAAGCCATCTGTTGTGCAACTACTTTTGATGTCATCTTGAACAGGTGTATCTGTACCCTGAATATAAGGATATGGTTTATATTGAAAATATGGTCATTATTAAATAAATGACTAAAGGGTTAAAAGATAACTGCTGTGGGATTAGTATCAGAAACGTTGCCTGCCATTTCTTTATCTCAATTTGTTATAACTTAAGAATTGCTAGTATTTCCACTCTAGCAGAAGCAAATCTGGGAAAATAGTCCCTAAAAATAAGGTAGACTAAAGTCTTATGCAATGGCCAACATTTTTCAAAGCATCAGACAATTCTGGGGTTAGGAAGAGTCACCGGACTAAAGTATTCAATCACAAAGACTAGCACACCCGACAAAGACATGTTTGTCCATACAGCTCTATGAATAAGACAAGTTGTTTCAACTGACTTGAATTCCCTGGTTTCTATGTGTAGGTAAAGTAATATATCCGTAACTATAGTTTTACTTGAAGCTGAAGTAAACTCACATCTAGCCACACTACACCTAGGGGGACCATGGAACCACAGTCCAAGAGCAATTTTATGTTTTGACGAAACTGAGATAATGAGGATTATGTCCTGTATTTTTCTTGTGTTTTGTTTGGTTGGTTTTTGGTTGTTTGTTTTGTTTTTTTTTTAATTTTTTTCCTAAGTGCTCAAAAATTTCCTTAAGCAGATTAATTCTTGGACTATGTTCCAACATCCAGGATTCAGGTTTGTAATCAGAAATGAATCTTTCTCTACATTATTTGAATATGATAACTATAGACTAATGAGCATGCCCTTTGTTTGATATTTTGCTTCACTTATACCTTGATAAATATTTCAACTTTCTGCTAATTAAGGAAATTGACATAGTAAATTAGAAATGAAGTAGTGGACAAAGATGAAATCACTTGAAAGAGGGGTTTGTTTCAATATTCTAATGTTCTTTAGTTGAACTGTATTTCCAGAAATTTGTTAAGGAAATGTCATCCAGGTGAATCATTATAAGAATAAACTCTTTTATTTGTGAAAAACATTCTGTAAAGATACAATTCTTTCCAATTATATAAAATTTAAAGAGAATATGTGTTGGTTTAATGATGATTATGGCTAAGAAATTTTGCTAATGGATGATGTTCACATTAATATTTAAGTAAAATTTCATAAATAATTTCCTAGAAATTATTTTATACTGTCTATCTATATAAAAATGAGTAAGTTTGGGTTGGGGGTTTAGCTCAGTGGTAGAGCGCTTGCCTAGGAAGCGCAAGGCCCTGGGTTCGGTCCCCAGCTCCGAAAAAAAGAAAAGTAAAAACAAAACAAACAAACAAAAGTGAGTAAGTTTTCTCCAGGAACTATAAAAATTCTCATCTACAATAAGTCTGTTTATGAATTAAATTTAATAGTCTCATACATATATACCATGCACTCTGATTATTTTCATCCATACATACTTTTATATCTTGCAGTATTATTGTCATCTTGTGTTTTGTTTTGTGACATACTGAGCTTAGTCTTTAGGTGTTCTAGTGATCATCTGATTGAAGCTATCCATTACTGTCTGCTTGGCTCTCCAACGGGTACCTAACTGAAGAAATTAAATCCACCATAGAAAATTATCAGTAGCAAATATGTTAATAGGGAAGCACACAGTTCAATGAGCCCCTCCACTGTCTTGTCCCAGCTGTTGGTAGACATATTCCTGTTCATGACCAGTCATCTACTTGTAAGGTCTGTGCCACACCACATAGATGACGGCACTTTGCATTTTTCTTCTTTTGTATGGCTCTTACATTCTGTCAACCCCCCCCTTTCCACAATACTCCTTGATCCTTAGATGTGGTAGAATAAATGTCATTAAACAGACAGTCTTTGCATTGTGATGATAATTCATTATTCACCACAATTACGTGTTCCTTATGTTCAAAATGAAACAAAAATGTACTGCTGGTCTGGGGAAATGTCTTAGTCAATACAGAGATGGTCTTTGCAAGAAGGATCTGAGCCTGATCTCCAAAAGCAAAGTCATCATGCCAAGTGCGGTGCAACTTATTCCAGCAGTTGGGAGGGAAAGAAAAGTGAGTTCTGATGACTTTGTGCACAGTCAGCCTATCTCAAGCTTGGAGTGCAGAGATTGGGGCATTGGCAGTAGTGCTGGCAGGAGTTGTGATAGCTGGGGCAAAAGTAGCTCACTTTCAGTAGTATTTACTTTTCTTAAACTCTTTGCTATTCAAATGCTTAAATGCCACTTGTTTCTGGTAATTAGAGCTTGCTGTATAGTAGCAGGGACATATTGAAAGCATTTATTGTTAGAGTTACCTTTTCTCTTTCCTGGAAGCTTGATTTCTCACTGGCCATGTGAGAGGGTGGCTTGGAGCAATTCACATTTAGTGAGCCAGAAGAAGAAATTCATTTGCTCACAGAAAGAAAACCTTTTACAAAAGTAAATATGCATATACATATAAATGTTCAGGCACATATACACACACACACACACACACACACACACACACACACACACACACACACACACACACACACACAGAGTCCACATAGCAAAAGCCCCCATGAGCAAGCTCCATAGCGTTAGTGCCAGTGCCAGTGTCAAAAGTACTCACTCATTCTATATGAAAAATAAGCTTATTTATCAGAGAGAGAAAAGACTTCTATTTCTATTTCTGTTAGTAAAAAGCCAACTAAAGAGAAAGCTCCTACATAAAAAGTAGCTTATGTTAAAAAAAACAAAAAAAAACTTGCCTCCTCTGCTCTGCTCTCTCTGCTCTCTCTGCTCTCTCTACTCTCTCTACCGTCATTCTCATCATTCCTACTCCTTATCCCTTTTCCAGGATACATGATCACATCGTAGTCTAAGCATCTTTTTTTCTAAAGTTGACAAGGATAAAGCACACATACAAATAATAATATAAATAAGAAGTTAAAACAGAAAGATTTACATGTGTTTTCATTAAATCCAATTATCTAATTAAGCATTCATTATCTGTCATTTGCACCATAGGTTCATTAAAAGTTTAAAACAATAATTTTTAGGTCACTAAGTTAGCATGGTTTTATCAAGAGGCAAATCATCTGCCTCGTTCTGATTCATATTGAAATTTTGTATAGATAAATCTAGTCAATATTTTATCTTCTGTCCTTGTATCTACAATAAATTATCAATTCCCAGTTTAAGACCCCAGTTTAAGACCCACAGCTAGTCCAGAGGGGATGTTTCCCCTAATTTTAAATCTATTCTAAGCCTGCTTTCTATCCTAGTACAATGAGCCCACGACACATGAAGGAATACAGAGCCCTAATTACAGCCTATATTCTTAGAGGACTCAAAATTACCTGTATAGATTTAAGAATTCTATAGAATCCTTAGATCCTTAGAATCATTGATCTGCAGAAAATCTGCCCAATAGAGCAGACTGATGCCCAGGGATCACAATATTATTTAATTTTTAATTTTTAAAGTATTTAATAATAACAGGAATGATATAATAAGAAGAACCATACTGAGATGAAATCTCTGAAGACCTTGAAAATCAGAGTATTTACCCATTAAAGCCCTGCAAAACAATGAGTCATCTCCAGAATATTACTTGTTAGTATTTGCCTTTCCTACATGGCTCCTGAGTCTTGCAAATTTTTTAAATTGTGTAATGAATTGAAAGTTTCACATCACAAAGTGCAAGGCATACATATAAGTTGACAGAGTGAAAATAAAAATATTAAATTAACTAATTTGTTTCTCACTAAAGCATTTGCAATTAGGTTCCTATTTATATAGTAGATTAGATGTTCAAATTTCTATAGCATTTAGAATTTACTATGATTTTTATAATAACAATCTTTTTTATAATTATTAAAACATTGAAATAATTTTGAAAGTTCTCTTCCAATGAAGGAGCCTTTTCTCCCTTGCAAACTTCTGCAAAATTGTCCAGTTTTTAGTCATTTGTTGCAAAAATGGTCTAAGATTCTGTTTGCTCACTAAAGAGTTTTTCAAAAAGAAAAATGAAGTGTTGTAACGATGTGAGTGATATGCTTAGTCACTGAATGACTTTATTGCTTCCTGATGTCAGCTGAATTAAATTATTTGCTGGTGCATTTCACATTGGAGCCAGAATGTCTACTCCATTTAATTTTAATATAATTTGCTCTGAGTAAATTATAGGGGCAACTTCTAAAGAAATCATGTTAGAGCAGAATTAGCATATACAGTTCTTCTGTGTAGGAAGGTAATCATAGCCTCTTAAAAGATGGAGTTAGATTAGAAATTTTTATCGTGTCAAAAATGCACCTATAAAATACTATCTTAAGAGGGACTTTAAGGCTTAATATTTTATAGTCTTTCTTTTTTTCTAGAAGAGATCAAGAGGAGCCAAAACAAAACCAAAGTATAAAATTAGTTTTGTTGTAGTATTTTAATAGTATTCTTTCAGTTCCAGTTGTTTTCTTAACTACTATAAAAATGTTCTTGCTTATAATAACTCATGGATTTGGTATAGGAAAAGAATTTTGAAAATCTAGGAACAAATTTTGTTATCCTGCTTATTTTACATGGGGGTTTACATGAGAAGATTTGAAAAAAAGTAGTATTACTTGCAATGTTTAGAGACTGGTACTCAAAATTCTCAATGTTTTTTGTACATTGACTCTGCTGTGGAACTTGGATGATAGAATAGCAAGTGTATTGTTGCTTTTACTAATAGTTCTAAGCCTATGTCATATGTAATAATGAAACAATCTGAAGAGAAGCCTGATTAGTGTGTGTTTGTATGTGTGTGTGTGTGTGTGTGTGTGTGTGTGTGTGGGTGTGTATGTGTGTATGTGTGTCTGTGTGTCTGTGTGTCTGTGTCTGTGTCTGTGTCTGTGTCTGTGTCTGTGTCTGTGTCTGCGTCTGTGTCTGTGTGTTGCCCATAAGATGATGAGAGAGGAGAAGATTTTAGAATTGCCATGTCAGGAAAGGAATATAATGCAAGCATGAAGCTGAGGATGAGAGAGAACCAATCATGTGAGAATCAGGGAAGTGGGGCTCCAGGGCCACTCCCCCAACTAGATCTGGGTAGCTGAGATGAAATATAAATTTTAGTAGGAAATAATTCAGGAATATTAGAGAAGAAAGTATATTATTTCTAGGGAAGTCTGTAAGTAACCAACCACTGAGTTGCTTAAACCATATTAAGATTAACCCAGCATGTTTGTGCCTTTCATTCTTGAATCCAGAACATTGGGCAGTAGTAAGAAGCATGTGTGCACCCACAGAGGAGTTTAGAGAGGATTAACAATTACCACATCACAGTTTTATATTACAAAGCTAAGTTTCACAAGGACCTCAAATGTGTTCACATCTGAGACTTAGAGAAACTCCACTTAAAAATTTTGTATGTGAGGGGTTGGGGATTTAGCTCAGTGGTAGAGCGCTTGCCTAGGAAGCGCAAGGCCCTGGGTTCGGTTCCCAGCTCCGGAAAAAAAAAATTTGTATGCAATATGTGTGTGTCTTTATGTATGTATTCACAACATATGTTCCTATATAAAATGCAAGCATGTATACTGTATGTTATAAATATGTATTCAAGATATAGGTGATATTAATTTTGTACCTAAATATGCATATTTGGTATCTCCATTTGTGTATGTTTGAAGTGTTATCTTTGTGGAAAATCAAAGGTAAAAAAATAATTTTATGTTTGTCAACTTATACATGTAAATATTTTAATGATTTTTTAAATGTATTTTATTATACCTCTTAGGGGTGTACAAGTCAATGACTAAAGACACCATCAAGTCTGTATCCTAAACAGAGTCAAAAAGGAGAGATAAGTCATAGAGTCAAGGAGAGATAGTAAAATAACTAAAAATAGGAATATAAGCAAAGGAAAGCTCAGGTGATAGACTGTTGATTTCTTTATCATTCTCCTGTACTTTTATATCTTTAACCCCTGTAATCCATTTATAGAAATGGTGTGGTGAGCAGTAGTGACTCACATATTTAATCCCAACCTAGGGAGCCAGAGACAGGCCCATCTCTGAGTTCAGTCACCACCTAGTCTACAAACTGAGATACACATTCTCAGGACTACACAGAGAAAGCCTGTCTAGAAAAGACAAAAGAAGAGAAAAAAAGAAAGAGAAAGATACAAAAAAAAAGAAAAGAGAAAAATGATTAGAGAAGAGATAAAAAGAACAGAGAAGATGAAAGAAAAGAAATCATTCTTTTCCTTGGCAATTCCTTGGCTATTGCAATCTTTTATCACTGATCAGCAAAATGCGCCCCCGAGTAACTACAGTACTGTTTTATCCATACAACAATTAACTGTGTAGAACATGTAGGATGTCTCCTAGCACTATAGATATAAATGAAATCATGTGGAAATTACATGTACACATAATATGCCTATGCATTTTTGACCTTCTCTTAATATAATTAAGTCTACATGTATTTGAGTTAATATTTTCTTTCTTTCTTGTTTATTTACACAGTGCAAACTAGAGTATCAGGCATGTGTCTTAGGAAAACAGATCTCTACCAAATGTGAAGGGCGATGCCCGTGTCCCTCCGATAAGTCCATGAGCACAGGCAGAAATGTAAAGAGAGGTAAGTGAAAGAAGCTTGTCTATAGTAATTAATGAGACCTGAAATAAGTTTGCTTTTATAACTATGAGCAGCTTATAAGAATTCCCTCTGTCAGCTTATTCTCTATTGGGCCTCAGTTATATAGAGAAACCATCTTCATGCCTTAGTTGCCTACTAAAATAAAGTGAAACTTACTGAACTGTTTACTTATTATTTGCTACCCAAATATAAAATCTCTGAGGTGCCTCTTTCTAAAAATGATTAGGTATAAAATGTGTAATTTAGTCTAATATTTTGTAGATCTGGGAATTGGTCCTTAATTAAATATTTGACCACACATAAAAATGCTTGAATATTCTTTTTATAAGTAAGATGCTTACTCTATGTGCAGTGTATTTTGTGTGTGAATTTTATAAATAGACCATTTCAGTAACTTGATATTTAGTGCCATATGTACTTTGTCATTTCAAAGATAACTTACAAAAATCAAGTCTTTGTGTGTGTGTGTGTGTGTGTGTGTGTGTGTGTGTAATTGTCATTATACTCAGAAAAGGTCTACAGAATAGCCAACTACTCAATTCTTATAATTTGATATTTATCACAAATACTTTATGGCATAGATATGTTCATTAGTTATTTTTTCCTTAATAAAAACTACAATAATTTGAACATGCTGTGCTAGATTTCTAGATTAAAAAAATGACAAGGCTAAATTATTTATTTATAAGTAGTAAAGGTTAATTTAGGTCATGGCTCAGTTGATTTAGTCCATAATTTTTTTTATTTCATATTACTGTAGAGAAAGCTGGCAGAATGTTCACTTTAGAGTAGCCAGAAAACAGAGGGAAAAGGAGACAGATTCCTAAATCACTTTCAAGGATGTATCTCCAAAGACCTAATTTCCTTCACTAGATTTCATATTTTTAATTTCAAGATTTAACAACCTAGGAGTGTAATGCATGGAAGATTGAGTATTCAAGCTGCAAGTCTGTAAGGGACAGTCAAAATCTAAGACGGATATATATATATATATATATATATATATCATAATATAGCTGTTGACCAATCTTTTACTCTCATGGTGAACATATTATCCTATTGTCTAAAGCTCAGTGATATCACTTATTTACATGTCAGTCAGTGAAGTCATAATTCCAATAAGTATTTCAAATAAAAATCGTGATGAAATTGACCTCTGGTTATTTTAAAGTGTCCAGTGAAAACCCAGTGTTCAGGATAATGCACAGTGATAAACTTGTCCATGGGACTGAGATGCCTTCTAGTCGCGGCCTTGTGTCTAAACATTGCTCTCTTTCTGTCTCACACTAGACCAGATTAGCTATTATGCTTGGTTACTTCTACACCATTTTCTCTATCTTCTGGTTCAATTTCTTCAATACCCTCTAAATAACTTTTGGCACATTGAATGTATCAATTATCTCTATGACATCTAAAGCTAATTATAGTTTTCTTTCAACTGAGATTCTGGTAGATATCTGTGCCTTCCTCACTCTGTTCCCAAGTGGATGAATTTCCACAATTGAATTAAAGACTTTTGCCTCTGATAATCACTTCAAGTGTGACATAAACCCAACCACATTCAACATTCATGTCTCAAATTTTCATATAGACCATTATTAACTTTTCAAATGCCCCCTTGTAAGTGTTTTTACCTAAATTACAACAACCCTTAAGCAAGATCTCTGTTCAATAATATTTGCCAATTTCAGACCTACTTTTGAATGGGGAGATGTTTCACATGGTATTGGTTTTTCATATCACCTCATAATGGTAATAGAATACCAATATGTATTAAATAAGGAAAATAACATATCTATAAAGTAGACCCCAATGACTAAAAAATAACTGTTTTGCGTCACTTAAATTATCATTACAGTATTTATATTAATATGTGAAAAGAACTTTTCATAAAGTCCCAGCATCAGGGGATGAAGATAATTTGTGTTCAATTGTGCATCAAAAAAGAGGTAAGAGGATTTTAAACTAATTCTGCTCTGACAGATTGTCAGGGCAAAGTACAAACAGGATTTTGCCAACTACTGTGGAAAAGCAGTACAGAAAATTTTGAATGTCATTTCTCCACAGTGCCAAAGGCCAGGAACACGGGAAATGTAAAACTCAGTTCAGTATCATTTCCAATCTTCCGCCTGTCATTTATAGTAGAAGCATGTCTTAGGGCTACTGTGCAGTGCAGGAAATTCTCTTTAATGTCATCTCTGTTATAGAAGTAGTGAGAAAGAAACCACATTCTATAAAATAGTTCTTCAATCTTTTTGATCCTCCTCTCTGAGGTCAAATTGATATCACACTAAGTTTTTAATTTATTAATTGCAGAAATAACCTTTTAAATTTGTTTTAACTATATCAAAATAAATAATATAGGGGTTTTTTATAAAGTTGAAGAAAATGCAATTCACCATTATTTTCCAGATGTAGTCCATGCAGGAGATACATACATTGTTCCAAACATTTAAATTTAAACATCATAAATAAAAAAAATTACAGATGATATATACTTTTTTCCTGGATTCTGATTCTAGACTAAGTATATAAACAAATTCTTTAATGAATAACTTCTATATAAAATCATATATTTTATACTTCTTTTAGGGTTTCCTTCATTTACAATATCCCCGGCATCATTTAATACTGTCCAGTAATAAGATGTAATTTTTGAAAGAGGGACTAATTATATTAAAAGAATGATGCCATTTCAATTGATTATAAAAGACCATAACATGTTATACCTAAAAAATATAAAATTTACTGTGAACATAAACCCTAAATATATGCTTTTCATAACTTTTGCACATACATATAAATTGCAATTGTTTATTTTATGTTTTTAAGAGACTTGCAGAATCAAAGACCAAGAACATAAGAAATGATGTTACCTCATAAATAAATGATGTTATTTAATTGCAGTAGTTCTTAAACAGAGAAAATCATATATATATATATATATATATATATATATATAAATGTGTGTGTGTGTGTGTGTGTGTGTGTGCGCGCGCGCGCGCGCGTGTACATATACACCATAAAAAGTTCCCAGTTTTGTTATTCATTTGATTCTTTAGGTTTGGGACATTGACCTTTTCCATTCTAACTGTGACTCATGATTACTGTATTTACGGGTTTCAGAAGCTTCTGTTTCCTCTTGCGTCCTTACATCATACTTTGCTCTTGGGATGATGGCCTCAGACTGTGTGCGTCTGGTACTGTATCAGCTACTGTTGACCTCCATCACTGCAACAACCATATTCAGGTGCCAAGGGAACAAGTGAGAAAGGAACAGTGTCTTATTTTGTCATGCCATCTTGGCCAACCAATTGTCCTGGTGGTAGAGATCTGGCTTTTTATATGGATACCATCTCTTCTGAAGTTGTAGAGACGTGTGGAAGGTCTCTTTTTGTATTGCTTTTTTGTTATCTTCTTTCTTTCTACTTATTCTCTGTCACTCTATCTGCTGTCAATCACAGCCTTCTTTTCTTCATTAGTTGGTTAGCATCCAAGAAAAAGTGGTAGTAGTGAGTTTCCAGTTATCATATACAAACATACGTGAAGAATGGATTTTACACCTTGTAATTGAAACCTAAAGTAGTGGAAAACACACTTACAACATAGATTACCCAGCAGTATCCACATGTCTTTAATTTTTACCCAATAATACCAGAATATAGTAATATTTAGTGATCCTTTGACAAAAAGATACAATATAAGAAATAAGAATGGAGAGAGAGAAAGATGGCTCAACAGTTAAAAGTGCTTGCTTCTCTTACATCTCTTAAACTTAAAAATCATGCCAGAGCCTCATAGAATAGGAAGTGAGATAATGATTATCCTATATACAGGTTGCGCAGAGACACTTTAATTTGATTTTGGTAAGTGCTTATCCAGAATTTAGATGGAGTTAATGACATATAACCATCATTTTATATTTGTATTTTATTATTGAAGGAATGGAACTGTAATGGTATGGTTTGGCAGTTTGAGCAACTTTATCTTTTTTTCTGACTTATGAGTAGATAAAAAGGATGACTAACATTGTAAGTAGATTACTGTCTCCCAAAGGAACCTGACTTTTCTAAGATGTATTTTCTGATCTATACTTGAATTTTGTGAATGTTACTCTGAGAATATCTGAAGATCAGCCTTAAGAAATGTTAACTTATTACCCCAGGTTACTGCAGATGATATTCAACATAATATTTAATTCATATATTTTTATTTCGAAAATGGGTAGTTTTAACGGTGAAAATACCACAGAAGCATAGTAGAAAATTCACAAAATATCACAATTGCATGATAATAAAGTCAGCTCATTTCTCTTCTTTAAACATACAACTGAAGTAAAAATGTAATTTTAATACCATGAAACTGTTTTAATGTCATTTATTCCTTTATTCCACAAATAATTACATTATATACACAGGACATATATAGCACATATAATATATATATATATATACATATATATATTTAAAGAGAGAGAAACTTTATAAGTAAAAATATATTTGTTTTCTCTCTTTCACACACCCACACACACACACACGCACACACACACAAACAAGGATAGTATATTTATATTTAAATATATATATATATATGTATAGAGTGAGAGAAATAAAAATATTTTTACTTAACAACTAGTCTTCTAATTAAGGTTGTTGGCATCACTACTAAAATTATACCACTTTTATGACTTAATTTATTCATCCAATATTCAATTTTATACCATGCCTAATATATGACCATTTTGCTTTTTGTTTATATTTACATATAACATTCAATGTAGTTATGGTTTACAGAGATATATAGAATAATTTTATATATGTGAATATAAAGTCTATAGTATTCATTTTTTATCCGTGAGACTCTTAGTTTCAGTTATTATTTTAGCATTAGTGCACTCATTAATTATTAATTTCTTTATCTGTTAGCCATACAACTTTCCATATAATTATGGCATTTCTCTTACAGTATACTTATAAGATGTTAAAAAAATATATCTTTTATAAATAATTAAGTATAATTTTTCTGGTATAATGAAGGAATGATGGAGGAATAATGAAGCAGAGCACTCAGTACTCTGAGTACTATAGTGTGTCAAAATGCTTTACTACATTTATAGATTAAAAACCAATTCCCTTTTTGCCAACATTTAACTCTCTTCTCTGACATTTTACTATCTAACTCAGAGACTTAAGAAGTGAGGATTGTGGATTTATCCCTATATAGGAAACATTACTGCATAATCATTATCACTTCATGATTACCACATCGTTCTTCATCAAGAATGTCAAAGAACAAAGAATTTGAAGTGAATGTAGGTGATGCAGTTTCCAAGAAAAAAATTTAATTTGCTAACGTATTTCCTTTGAAGTTCATTCAAATTTTATTACCTTCATCAGGGATCTCCTTTAATTTGCTTTATTGTGTGACTTTTCTTGGGACCCTGGAAAATGTTTGTTCACCTAAACATGATGTACCGATCATGAGCAAGGAAACTGTGTTATGCAAGTCTATCTTGGTGAAGCAATGAGTTTACTTAGATTCCTTACAGGTGTTTGGATGGATGACTCCACCCACTACATTAGCCCATTTCACCATAAGTGATAACCCAAGAAAAAAGTTGTATCCCTGAAATCCCTGCACATTAGGAGGCTTTATTTTATGGACCAAGGACCTGAACCACATTATTAGAATGGACTTCTCACACATGCTAAGATTTTAGAATGACTTCCTCTTTTTAAAGGGGCACTTTGAAATTTTGCTGGTTCTGAAGTCAAAGGCTCCAATAACCGGGAATCTACAATTCTCATTCATCTTATTCATCTTATTAGCTCTATAAGACAAGTCCAAATGAGAACTTTATTGTTGACTATTATATACCTTGTAAAGCTCAGGATTGTGTGTACTGAACATATTCTAATAGAGAACTAAGTTTTAAGTATTGAGACTTCAAATGAGAAAAGGAACGAGATAGTAATATCTACGTTTGTTATGTAGTACAGTACATTGTACACAGTACAGTGTTAATTAATAAACGTTGTAAGACTGACTTGCCTCAACATCCTGGAAAATCTTTAGAGTCTTTGTTCCAGTATTATGACTTAATAACATATATTTAGAATGGTCATAATTAAAATAAGCCCATGTCCATTTTGCAGTCATGTTTTGGAATGGAAATACAATGGTATAGTAATGTAGAGGATAATTAATACCTAATAACTTAAAAATGGTTAAAGTACATTACGTTTGAACAGAATGCCAGAAAAAGTAAATTAAGACGTAGAAAGAACCAAAATTTCTGAAGTTTCAGTTGGTGGTCATTCGCCTCTGTTGTTTCTGAACCTATGATAACAAGCAGAATTTTACTACATTGTATAGCATTGTACTTAAGAAATCTGATTGGATAATCTGAAAATAATATCCCAAATCAAAGCTTTGTATATCAGAAGCACAAGATTAAACTTTTCTTATAAATTCAGTAATGTTCCTTAACTACTATTAAATAAAGTTTATGTGTCTAACATCTAGCTATATAAATATGCAAAAAAGTAGTTCTAATTGTAAAAATTGTATATTTCAGGAGGATAGTTGTAAATGGTACTTGCGATGCTTTTGGGTAAACAAATTGAAGATCAAAATGAAGATAGAGAGCTTTTAAAAGAAATATTCTAGGGGCTGGAAAAGTGCTCACATGTTAATAACATTAGCTACTCCTTAGATGATTAACCTGGTTCCCAGTAACCATCTTGGATGTTTCACAAGCACATGTGACTCACAAGCATGAGCATCTGATATCCTGATTTTCAGTACTCCATAGCAACCTACTCACAAGTGGTACTTACACACAAATACAGACACACACAAAATCCCACACACGCACACATGCATACACACACATGCATACATAGCTGTAAATAAATATATTTTGAAAAAGAAGCATTCTATTTTACTATATAAGTTCACCAGATTTATGTGCTGGAAAAGGGTTTAAAAAAAGTATTATCAAATCTTCAAGATGATTTGGGTAACAGTAACTTTACCATTTTACCAGCACTGTACAGACTCAGTAAATGAATGATCAAGAAGCTAAAAGACTGACTTGATATTTGTTTTTAGTATGATTTAACCATATCAAATAATTACACATGTGAAAATTTGAAATTCTTGTAATATAAAATGATAAATCGAATATATGCCCCCATCTAATTTATAAATAGATTTATTTTTTCTTTTGATGTTATACCACTTATTCCGATGAGACCCTCACTTGAAATTTTAATGTTTTATTGTTTTTAATCTACTTACTCTGCTATATCAAATTTAATTGGTAGGATTTTTGACATCTTATTTCCTAAAGTTGTATCTTCTCCTTTTATAAGAGTTCTAATTTGGTTATTCTCAAGTATCTGAAGACATTAAGTTGTATCAAATGCATTGGGGTAAAAAGTATCTCCCTCAGCCCATTGTAAATTTAATCTTGATGCTCATTTCTTGGCTTCCTTTTCTGTGTGGCAACCTTATCCAATTCTGTCCTACTTGCTACATGAACTCCTGAATATATACCTAGTTTTGGGGTTGAAGTTGTTTCAGATGAGCAAAACCAAGGTATAAACATAATCTGATTAAGCCAAATACGTATTGAAAGAAAAGTCATCATTCAAGAAATCTAAGAAACACAATATCTCTATCTCTAGAAATAAATAAGACAAAATGTTATTTGAGAATTATAAAAGTTGGGTCAGCAATCTCATGGGTATGGAAACAAGCAATTATTGTGTGGAAAAGAAAGGAGGAGTGGCTTGAGAATTCCATTGCTATCATATTCTGTGACACGTTACAGCAGCTGGCAAATGTGTCCCTTGCATGGGCTTCTCTGGAGATTTTAGTTGCAATAAGGGTTTCTATTGCAAAGAAAAAGGTTCCATCAGAAAAAGAAACATTCAGTGAAGATGTAGAATTCAGGAACCAGTTTTGCTGGTGAGGACTACACTATATTCCATGGAAAAAGTCCCCTCCACCACCACACACACATAGATATACTACCAAGGGAATGTATTTAACCTTATTAAATTTAAAAAGAAATTTAATGTGAAAAGCAATCTTTACATACAGCACAGACATGTACTAAAATGTATTCTTTTGTCAATGGAAGAAATGCTGAGCTAGAATTTTAAAAAGAAAAATGGGATTTGCTTTAAATGAAGTCTATCTCACTGAAAATGGCCTTAGAATTTCCTGTAGAGAACTCTCAGAAAAAAACAGAAATGGGCTGATTGCCTAGCTGCCTTCATTTAAGCCACCTGATTAAATGTCTTTCTTCCTGGTGTGACAGGAACCTTCATGTCCCTTTCTTATGGAGTCATTTAATCTTATCATTCAGCTTTCAATGACTGAACTATATGGAACAGATTCACTCCAACTGAAGGCTTTGCTTATCACATTCCTCACATGGGAAGATCCTATTTTTTTTTTTTAGTTCCTGATGAACAATGAATTAGGATGAATTCAGTTGACTTTCTTTCTCAGGTTAAGAAATATTGATGTTTTCCAAGCATTTGCTCAGCAAAATTGGATCTATTGTTGCCATTTTAATCTAGAACATATATTGTTATAGAGAAGATAACATGGAAGTCAACAAACATAGCAAAAATGTTTACAAGAGAATCTGTATAAACATTGATTTCTGTCTACTGTGCTATATAGATGAAGGTTTGAATGCATATGACTCTGTGCGTTGCTACATTCTGTATGAGGAAGGTGACAGGAGATGCCCAGCCTCTTCTTCTATGCTTCTTAAAATCATTTGTTAGGAGGGGTATTGGGGCATGTGCCAGTAGTTACCTCTCTCTTCCTAGATCATAACAATAAAACTTTTATGTCTTCATTTCTAGCTCCTTCCCCCTGAACACTTAAATAATAGATGCTGTTGAGCCTTATGTATATTTTGTGTTTCTTATATATTTGCAATATGAGAAAGTTTAATTAGTATATTGCAATTTGGGGAGGGGCAACATTTTGCGTGTGTTTTCCTGTATTTTTTAAGGGAGTTATTTATATCCTCCTTAAAGGCCTCTATCATCTTTGTGAGATAGGATTTAGATCAGAATCTTCCTCTTCAGGTGTATTAGGATAGCCAAGGCTTGCTGTAGAAGGAAAACTGGTCTGATGTGTCAAATTACATTGGCTTCTGGTGCTTATGTTCTTGTACTTGCCTTTTGCCATCTGGTTATTTCTAGTGTTAACTGGCCTGGGTATCTCAGACTGTAGCTGGCCTCCTTGGAGGCAGGTAGCCCTGTGTGCCTCTGGTTAGGGCAGGACTTTTGTATCCTAGTATGGTTCAAGAATCTCATGGAGGAAATGCAGTAGGAGAATGGAGGTCCCCGTAGGATGGCAGGCTGCTCAGGGCAGTTTGGCTTGTCCCTGAGGGTTTAGACCACATGGAAGATGGGTCTTGATAATTTATTAAAGAAATAATTTTTAATAAAATATCACTATTCATGCCAAGTAAGACTCAGTAACAGTACCGTTTCCCAACTGTCAATGGGATTTTCTTAATTGACTCATACTTTAATCCAAACATGGTGTTATTTATGAAAAAACATTTACCACTCCTTCATTGCTACAGTGGGGAGTAATTGGAGTTTTATTAAACTGCCTTATTCTTAAAGGAGCTCTATAGTTACTAACTATATTAAAATTTTCATTCATAATATGTTATCATGAAAAATTCTATGACAAATGTTTCCCATCTTATAATGGGTAAATTTTTCCAATTTCTAACATTTTAAGTGATTCTGAGTCTGTATTTTCCAAATTTCATATTATTGGCATATGAGTGTAAAGTTGAGAGTAAAATTTGCAGCATTAAACTGTTAAGTACTATGTTTTTTTAATTAACTCAATGTATCTTGCATTATGAACTAGCCATTATCCTATGGGGTAAGGGTTTGACAGGTTGTGGATTAACAGTAATGTGTTCTGGTGTCAAGCTGACCAATGGTGACTGACATGACCAGCTATCCTGTCTTCATTAGTTCCTTGACACAGATTCTATCCTTAAACCATGGAATACTGGGAACCTGCTCTCCTTAGATTGCTGTTGTGTGTTTTGTTGCAGCAATGAAACAAGTAACTAACACAATAACCTACTGCAAACATTAAGTTAACTACTAGAAAGGAAATATGTATAAAGCAACAATTAGTAAGAAAAAGGCCATGTTTGGAAATAGAGACATGAGGAGTATAAGAAAGAGTTTGGAATTATAAAGGGAAGGGCAATATGACATAATTATTTATAGCTTCAAAGCAATAAAAGAAATAATTAAAAATTTAAAGTTACAAATGAATAGTCACTATCATTGATTACATCTATTAAGTATTAGCTTTTTTCTTTGCAATTAAGTATGAAAAAGTGAGACTATAGATTAATCTTGTCTTCATGGCATATAATTGCTCCCACAGAATAGATACAGTAACTATGTAAATATTCATTGGAAATAATTCTAATATTTTTCATTCATCTACACAACAACTGGGATTCCCACTATCTCTGTCTTTCTTTTCTCTCTCTGTCTCTCTGTCTCTTTTTCTCTCCTCTCTCTCTCTCTCTCTGTGTGTGTGTGTGTGTGTGTGTGTGTGTGTGTGTGTGTGTGTGTGTGTGTGTGTATGTATTTTTGTGTACTAATCTCCTGAATAAATCACCTGATATCGAACAAATGAGTGGACCTGGAAAATAAACACAAACATACAGGCACACACATTTACATGTAAATACATACTATGTGGATATATTTATATATATAATACAATGTCAAGAAATCATAGTGGGCATAAAGAGAATAAAGTTCTTTTATGTTTTATTTAGATTCATTATTTTATTTTTCTAATTACATACTGGTCTTGTTTTCTTTTTTATTAACTATAAATCTTTGTTTTGTTTTGTTTGTTTATTGTTTAATCTTTTTTTACAGTCAAGACTTTATCCTCCTCCAAGTCCAACCTTTAACAGTTACACATTCCATACCTCCTACCCTCCCCCGTCCCCATCTCAAATGGATGCGCCCACCTACATCTAACATCACAGACTTCCCCACTCCCTGGGGCACCAAGTCTCTCGAGAGTTAGGTTCATCTTCTCTGATTGAGTTCAGTCCTCTGATGTATAAGTGTTGAGGGCCTCATATAAGCTGGTATATACTTCCTGGTTGGTGGCTCAATGTCTGAGAGATACCGAGGGTCTAGGTTAGTTGCTGGCCTTCCTATAGTGTCACCTTCCTCCTCACCTTTTTTCCAGTTTTTCTGGAGATCTCCTAACAGTTCATACAGATAGCTCAGCAATCACAGTCCATAACCCAGTCTTTAATTACATATAAATTCAGTCATTTACTCCAGGTTCCCTTTTGACTATCTCATCAATCAGCATTTCAGGAGCAGAGTCATTTGATTCTTAGAAAGAGACCTGGAACATAGCTTTTTGTTGTTGTTGTTGTTGTTGCTTTTTTAACATCACAAATGGGTTCACTGATCTGCCTGCCATTTTTCGAGATTAACATTCCTACCTTGCCTAAAGTCAAAACAAACTGTCCCATGAAGAACTTCCATTCAGGAATCTGCTTGCCTTTGTACCTTTCTGACAAGCTGGCTCATAGTTCACCTGCCTCTGCTCTTTTAGGTCTGTGAAGCCCTTCATATAATTTAAATTGCATCCTTATAATTTTACATAGTTAAGAAATTACATATTTTTGAACTCCTGTTTTCAGAGTTCTTTCCCACAGTCTCAAGGGCTGTCCTAAAAACCACAACATTTGCCATTTCTTCTAAGAACATAGACACACACTCACCTCCCAGGCTCATGCTGTCTCTGATTATCATGGAGTTTTTAACCTTGGCAGAGGGACATTCCCTGCCAAAGGAGGAACATAAAGTAAAATATACAAATAAGTATTACATCTAGCATCAGTCTACACTCTCACGGAGGCCCAAGCCCTGCTGGCCCTGTTCAGGTATAGGAAAACATGTCACAACTTCCCTTACCGGCCATGCAGGACTCTGGTAGTCTTTGCCCTCTTCTCCATTATAGATGGACACCCTTGATATAATATGCACACAGATACAAAGGAGTAGGTTCTTCTCCAATGTAAACAGTTCAGAAAATGCATACTTAGCTACATCTTTAATGGTAGCAAGTCTGGCAGTCTCTGGGATCTAGGAATACACTAAACAGCCATTCCTAAAATTAACCTGCTGTGTATATGGTTACAGGAATCTGTGTAGAGAAGCACTATAGTGTAAGATCCCCTACCCTCAATCAATGATACTTACTCGAGATACCCCCAAGTGAGACACCAAGACACAGTTTGATGCAAAAGCAAGAGGTTTATTTTCCAGTACATTGGGGTCTACCCTCAATCAGTCCCTCAAGGCAAGTGACAAGAAGTTGACCACTCCCCCCATGGCTATTACACAAAATTTTTATATTCTTTAGAGACACAGGTTATCTCAACAAGGTTACAGTTCAGCCTTATTGGCTAAGCATATTGACATTTAAATTTATTGGCTAGCAAGCATCAGTCAGTACATTCTGAGAACTTTCTACTCAAGAATGTTCCTGTGGGTGGAGAATAAAACTTGTCCTAGCCTCAACCCAAGGTGTGTGGGTATAAGGCTGGTGAAAACCCCTAGGTTCCTTTAATAGCAGATGTCTTGGTGACATTAAGCAGGCACCCTTCCATTAGAGAGTAGGTTGCTCCCATTTACAGCTGTTAGGTTTCAAAGTAGAGTTTATTGTTTGATTAGCTCCAGCCCTAACATAATACAGGCCTTGTTGTCCAGGCATAGGCCACAGTCCTGAATTATGTCTGGTTGAGAATGGTTAAGGAACTGTTTCTAAAGTACCAAATCCCAAGGAATTAGCTTCTATACCCTCTGGACCTTAATCTTTGATGATATTAAACAAGTTCCTGGGACAATTAGAGTTTCAGTGTTTGGGAGACTAATACTTTGGGACAGGGGGCTATCAAAATGGTTGAAACAAATGGGTCCAATGACTCAAGGCAGAGGTTCTTTGGGATAGTAAAGTTGTAGACTGGATAGTGACCAATTAGGTATTATCTGACTCCCTACCTTCTATTCAGTTTTCAATAATTATCTTCAGCTTCCTGTCATTTTGGATGGCATTGACTGTTGCCATAGCTAGATGATGTTTTTTGTTTTTTTGTTTTTGTTTTTTTTTTTTTTTCGTTTTGAGGACTATAAAATGATCTTTCTGTTCCCAGGACGGCTCAGTTTCACAACCCTACAGCACAGTGGTATTCACCTGGCATTTGGCTGCTCACAGGACCATCAGTTGGACAGTTTTAGTACTGGAACAATAAGAAGCCATTCTTTACACTGGAGGAGTCACAGCCCCGAGGACAGCCAGTGAACCATGCCCCAGTTTTAAGATCCCAAACACATCCTGAGTTGACACATCTCAGTTAGCAAGAACAGTTAGATACAGAAGCTGGAAGACAAGGTTAGGATATTTAAGGACTGTTTCAGAACTATAGACTTCAATCTTAATTTGGCAGGATATGCTGACTATGTGCTCCAATCTAAGGGCCTGAGTGGAACTTCCATCATGATGCCAAATGTACTAAGTTCCAAGGGACTAATATAATCCCTGGTAAATAAGTAGATAAAATATATGCAAATAAAGTAATAAGATTTGCTATATCATAAAATGACTTTAGGACAACTATGAGTTAACTATAATATTACCAGCTGCTCAAGAAAGAAGCAATTTTTAATTGTAATGAGATGAACTTTTTTTTTAACTCTTATATAAAAAATTAAACATTGGCTGAATATTTTGTGCAGTATTGTGTAGAGTATTTTCAATGGTTTTGAGAGTTGATTAATATTTTGGCTGTTTGAATAGCAATGCTGAATATAGACTTTGTCAGAAGTATGTAAAACATAATTAGAGAAGTATATCCAGGGTCATTTTAGACAAAGAGCTACAAGCAATTAGAAATTGCTGAGACATGGAAACCTAAACTTCCCTAGGGATGAGTTCCTTGATTGATTGTCTAATAGCAGTCAGCTCTAGAACATGAGCATGCAAACCACACTTAACAGAGGTTGTATTTATATATCTACTTACTTATATGTATATATAACAACAATGATCAAAGAACGAGTGGCTCGGTGAATTTGAGTAGGTGCAGGGTAAAAATATAGAACAAACATAGGTATGGAAAAGGATATAATTGTACTTTAAGAAAAATGGAAGAAAGAAGAAATTAGAAATTCTTTTTTAATCATAACTTGCAACTCAAATCAACAAGAATCTATAAGCAAACAACAATTTTATATGACATATAACAAAATAAAATTAAAATCTATACTACTTTGACAGTTACGTGTTAAGGAATTATGAAAGTAAAATAATTCATTGCTTTTAAAACCTTATGTTTCTACAGAAGGAAATATTTTGTATGATAGACTATAAAGACTGCAATTCATAACCTATAATGCTTTTGAAATAGTGAGTCAAGTTGTTCTGAAGAATGTTCATTAGCCTTATATAGTGTGACTGCATGCACAACACAGAGTACCTACACAGTATGACTGCATGCACAATGCAGAGTACTTACACAGTATGACTGCATACACAATGCAGAAGGCTTGAATAGTATAACTGCATGCACATCAGATACTGCACTAGTATTATTGGATACAGCATTGGTGAGTACCACAAGAACACTTCAATTTTCCTACATATCTTAATTTGAATTAATTTCTGGCTGCTACATGTTCATAACCCTTTAATATTTTTAGATTTTAAGATACCCCAAATTCAGTTATGTAATTCCCATATGATTCACATCCTGCAGTTTAGAAAGCTGGTCACTAAGTAAAGAGGCCCCCACCACACAGGAAACCTGTTAGGCATTTGGAAATTCCAGGTATTTTCTTAAAGCTAAGGCATCAGAACATGTAATATTTACTTCACAAGTCCTTTGCAACTGATTCTAATGATTTTCCTAGCACACAGTAGATTCAGAATTTGGATAGGCCATAGGAAATAGTAGAGTTAATGAAAGAGCAAAGCAAAATATTTCATCCATGTGTGTCTTTCTGTCCACCTGATTGTCTGTCTGTCTGTGTATTAAATATGGAAAGAACGATTTAATTTTGAAGAAAGTTGTTTTCTAATGCATATAAGAAAAAATAGCTTAATTCAATATAAAAGACTGTACTACCTAGAAAAATTTTGCAAAACTTTGAGAAGATAATTAAAATGTTAATATGTTAGCTTTGCAGACATGCTGGTCTGAAGACAAAGATATAATTGTGATAGACCTGAAATGAATTTTGGTATTGAAACTTTTAATCTCTTTCAAATCAAGTTACTAATGTCAGCATAGAAAGGAATATGTTGAAACAAACTATTGCAAATTTTAGAGAGGGTGTAAGTGAATATGACACTTCTTAAAATAACATAAATTTCTATATGATTTCATGGTTTCACAAGCATTACATTATAGCACATTTGTTATCAAAATATGAATATGCTCATGTTTATATAGTATTATTCACAACAGGCTAAGATAAACATAATCCTAGTAAATATTGAGGGATGTCTTGATAAATATATTAGGAAAATTTTAATGTAATAATAATGAATGAATAGAAAGAAAAATAATTCACAGATATGATTCATCAAGTATGAAGTATGTTAAGTGACGTGAGCCAGGAATAACAATAAAATGTTGGTGTTCTGCAGCTCCATTTACCTGTGCTAACTAAAGCATACAAATTCACAAGGCTTGAAAGTAAGATAACAAAAGCTTAGGAAATGTGGAAGAAAGGAAAGCTATAGTTAAGTGGGCAAAATACTGTCTTTGGAAATGGAAGATACCTGGTAATTTTACATCATGAAAACAGTAAAACATAATGCTCAATTGTACATCTAACACATAGTTAAGATGATATTTCATTCTTTCTATTTCTTTTTTTGTTTTGTTTTGTTTTTTTTTTAAATTAGAGTGATGACCTTCTTTATGGCATCTTATGCTTTACATATTCTAACACAACTAAAAGAAAAATGACAAATCAAGCTTGCAAACATTTAGTATTCTTTCTGTGTGCGTGTGTGTGTGTGTATGTGTGTGTGTGTGTTTTATTTCATAAAGCTTTCTCTGGATAATTGTCTATTGAATCCTAGTTGTACGTAACATTAGTGGCCCTTAAAATAGTACACAAAGAGTCCAGAGTGTCTAATATAATCATGTGCCCTGAAAAGAGTTTAGGTTTAAGCATTTATAAATTTTAGTAACTGAAAGAATTAAAATAACTGAACTGAATGACAATGAATATTTCAGTATTTAATGTACACATTGGTAGAAATACAAAAATACTAGTAATATATGAATATATATTCATATATATTACGTGAACTAATGAAAATTTTACTGGAGAATATGGAAGATTAATAGCATCCCTATGGCAGTAATTGTCTGTACATCTCTGCCTTAATTTGTAAAGAAAGCTTGCAATTAAACTTTAACCTTTTCTGGAAATGGGTTGTGTTCAATTTAGTCATATTTCAAAAGTCTATTTTTATACCCACATGAGCTTTAAAAAATGTAAAATGGTGACTTCTTCTTATTGAGTCCCATTTTACCGAACAACTACTCTATGCATCAATGAATGGTCTAGGGCTGACTATAGATTTTGATGATTTTGAAGTGTAACTACTTATGCGTTTTCTTTTTCTTTTGGAAAGTCTCTACCAAGAAATGATAGGGATGTGATCCACATACGTAGACAGTAACATTAGTGACACGCAGTATCACAGAGGGAAAATGACACTATGTACATGCTTTCCTCCCTAACAAGCATAATGGCTTCATGAATCCCACCTACTCTCCCTGGCACAAGCTAATAATGTGTAAGCATTACAGCAAGGCACAGCATCCTAGCCATTCTCAATTAGTGCAAACAGGAGAGATTAAATGCCTGGTTTGTTCTGTTCACCTGGTCATGTTTGATGTCAAGTGCTTGTTTCAGATAGTGTTCAGCCTGGAGCACTCAAGGCATGCGGCAACTCTCCCAAGCAGTTCAAATGAGAAAGTAAAGGCCTTTTATTGACCATTTCTCTATCTTTTACTTTATGTCACAGGGAATTTCAAAGCATCAATCTGTAACAGAAAAAGAATTCGGCATACCTGACAGCCAAGTGATGCAGGGTTTTGCAAAACATGACAGCATAAATGAAATGCTAGTAGTTTAGCACGACTCTCTTTCAAATATGAAATGCAAGTTCCCTGACTGTTACTCTAGTCAAAAACAGGTCCATCCATGCTTGTGTCCATTTGAAAAATTAACTTATCAAGAAGTCACTACTTTTAAGTAGGTTTTTCAATTATTGGGGTTGGAGAAATGGCTCAGCAATTAAGGGTACATACTGCTCTCTGAGACGACTTCTGTTGGACTTCCAGCACCCATACTGGCAATCTCACAAGCATACATAATCTCAGGACCAGACAGGACAGATGCCTCTGGCCTCCTTGGGCAATACACTTACATTCACATGCCCTTATACAGACACACTCAGACAATCAAAAATAAATCTTTAATTAAAAAAATGTTAGTATTTTTGGCCTAAATAAAAACTCATTGTATAAAAGTTGTGTGTGTGTGTGTGTGTGTGTGTATGTGTATGTGTCTGTATTTGTGTGTCTGTGTGTGTACATACATTTCCAGTTGGTAATAATCAAAAAGACAGCTCCAGCTAATGAAAGCAGTGAACCCTCACTGTTTCTGCTCGAGTATTCCCATTGCTTTATTTTCTATTTGAACAGCACTATTCCCCGGTCTGAAATCATTGTTGAGAGCTGTAATATGCACGTTTTAGGAAACTTGATTGTGATTTGAGTCTAGATTATAAGTCAGATAACTTCTGGACATGATTTTAATGATTTGGTGACATATTCATAAAGTTCAGACAACCCAAGGCTCCCAACACTGATCTGTCTAATCACTGTATTTCTTGCATATGAGTAAAACAAAAAGTGGACATTGTGACTGTAGTTCTATTTCTCTGCTTTGAAATAAAAAAGAATGTATGCCTAATCAGCCTCCTTTAAGCTTAGTTGCTTGCTACATAGGAATGACTTGTTTTAATCATTAAAATCACAGTGAAAATTAAGATTTCATGGCGCTAAAAAAAAAGTAAATGTGATTCACATTCGATATGAAATCTGTAACTCTTCCCAAATTGTGGCTTAATTTCATCAAGGCATATATTGCTTTCTTAAGACGGCAGGGATGGCTGGGGGGTAATCAGCAATAAGGATTGCCATAGCATCATGGATACCGTTTCTGCCCGCCCCTCCACAACACTCTGCTTAGTATAATATCAAAACACGCACTGGCAGCGTAGCAGGGCTGACTTTCTCCAGAATTTCAAGTCTAGTGAAGTCAAACTTTTCATAGCATTAGGAAATACATGACCAATCTCTCAGAAAAAAATGTATTTATTTCTATTATTAACCCGAAGAAAAAATTCCAAACCTAGGTCAGTATAAGTAGAACGATTAGAATTCAAGAACAAAATGAACAACACAATTCACTTCTTTGAACTGATGAGACCAAGTCTTTTAAAAATAATGTTTTAAATTTATTTTTACTCTTATTTATTATTATTGTTATTGTCACCATCATCATTATTTTAATTTAATTATTTGTTTAGTTTACAGTCCAGTATCAGCCCTTCCTTTCCTCCTAGCACCCCACCACATGCCCACCCAGGTTCACCCTCCATTCCATCTCCCTTCTCTGACACCCATCTGAGTGTCACCCATTTCACGACTGGCCCCTTGCACAGCGAGTCCTACAAGTCTAGGCAATCCTTTCCTATGGAGGTCAAACATGACTGTCCATTTAGGGGCACAAGATTCAAAGGCAGGCAGGGAAACAACAGGCTCAGGGACAGCTCCTGCTCCAGTTGTTGAGGGATCCGCCTGAAGATCAAGCTGCCCATTTGCTACATAGGTGATTTAGTCACTGTGAGGCCCCAAGTGTCCAGGTGAGTTGACTCTATTGGTCTCCCTATGGAGTCTCCATCCTTTCAGGTCACTCAATCTTTTCCACAACTCCTGTACGAATTCAAAGCTCCATCTAATGTTTGGATCTGAGTCTCTGAGTCTCCTTTGGGTGGAGCCTCTCAGAGAACTGTTATGCTAGGTTCTTCTTTACAAACATGACAGAGTATCATGAATAGTGTCAGGGATTGGTTCTTGGCCACGGGATGGGTCTCAATTTAGGGTAGTCATTGTCATTCACTGTCCATTTTCTCAGTCTCCATTC
This sequence comes from Rattus rattus, assembly GCF_011064425.1. Classification (NCBI taxonomy): domain Eukaryota; kingdom Metazoa; phylum Chordata; class Mammalia; order Rodentia; family Muridae; genus Rattus; species Rattus rattus. Next base: position 25,737,216 of record NC_046166.1, on the reverse strand, counting down.
TTTGTCCTTGCACATCTTGTAGTCAGGATACATTTTGTGTTGAAGGCTTTGCGAGTGGATTGCTGTCTGTTTGCTTCCACTGGGAGACCTTCCTATGGGAAGTGGCCACTTCGGGATCTATATCCCCCACTGCTCGGAATCTCAGCTAGATTCGCCCATGTAGACTCTCTGGTGCCTCTCCTCATCCCAGGTCTCTGGCATGTCCTAGAAATTGCCAATCCCCTCCAGCTCTCTACTCTGCGCTCCTTACATATGATCTCCCACCCAACTACCACCCTGCTCCCCTCCTCCACCCACTTCACTCCTTCCACCAACATCTGATATCTATTTTTTATTGTGTGTTGTCTATAGAGAATAAATGCTATAGTGCTTGTCTGGAAGACAGGAGAACAGGTTTGCGGGGGAGATTTCCTCCTTCTACCTTTACATGTGGCCCAGGAATGGAATTCAGCTTTTCTGGCCTGTGGACCAAGTATCTTTACCCACTGAACCATCTAGCCTGTCCCAAATAATATTTATTTATTCATTTATTAATTTATTTTCTACTTATTTATTTGAAGCTGAAAAATGCACAGGAACATATTTCTTCTGCTAATAAGAATTTATTTGTGCTCTCTTTTTTTTCTCTCTTAATTCTATATCAGACTTCATAATGGTTCACTCAATTAGATTCCTTCCAATAAGAAATTTCTCATGCAATGAAGCAAGCCCCACTGGAGAGGGGTGTGATTGTATCTGGGTAACCTCATTACCCTTTCTATAATACAATGCAATAATTGAGTCAACATCTCAGCATGGTCACTGGCCTTGCCCATACTTGGTTAGTAGTTCATGGTGGGAAGGAAAGGGTCATTCTAGTATTCTGCCTGGCCCAAAGGGGAGGATTGTTTATACTACAATTACATACTGAAGTGTTTATGAACATGCTTCATACTAGGAAATGACAAAAATTAAGGAAGGACATAAAACAGGAATGATAAAAACAAATTCAAACATAAAAGAGACTGAGTATGGAAGTGTTATATGTTCATATTTGCACTGGGAAACTTTTTCTCTTGCTCACATCTGTATTTAATTTTCTCTTCTTGTCTGATCCTACTGGTATGGTATCTCAACTCTCAACACTTGATTGTTGTGTTAATAGCTAAGGAAAAAGAAGAGCTAGTGACTACCCTTAAAATAGACAGAGAACCAGGTTGAAAACCGTTGTTGCCTCTGCATTTCTAGCATGTCTACGTTGTTCTAAAAGAAAAAAGAAAAACTCCAGACAAACAATAGTTAGGTTTCTTTCTTTCCTTTTAAAGAATAACTTGAAACATAATAGAAAAATTATGCCTTTGAAAGATGAGATAGCCTTATTTTCTGATCTATCCCCTTAAAAAGCATAAGTAAACACTACAAGATTTTGTCTGGGGATAATAAAGAATAAATCTTATGTGTGAAGAGAAGAAGGCCAATTTTCTAGGGACTTTGGGAAACCAGAAAGTGATAAATTCTCTCTCTCTCTCTCTCTCTCTCTCTCTCTCTCTCTCTCTCTGTAAAAGACTTGGACTTAAAGAAACTAGAAAAATCCAATAATACCAGTGGACCCAAACACGATAATGAGAATCAATTTGGGGCTGAAAGCTTTAACAAATACTGAGACATAGAAATGCTTAGATTCAGGTAGGAATTTCCAATAAACTGATTTTGGACTCTTCTTGCTGAACTATGTCTACAAAAGGTAAGCATGTAATGGTTATAATTAGACAGAAAATACTCAGGAAGAAGCTGGCCTGAAATGGTTAAGAGAGAGAGGAGTTTGTAAGTAGAGGTGTTATGTTGGATCAAAGATACTTCTCCTATTTGGACAGAGGTAGAAAAATTTGAAAGTGTTCAGATAAGGGAAAAGTAAAACCACCCTATGAGGATAGTACAAGGAAAAGGCTTGGAGGATACGGAGGAAAAGCAGAATCTCAGGTCACAGAAAGAAAGAATGAGGGGGATGGAGAGACGGCTCAGTGGTTAAGAGCACTGACTCTCTTCCAGAGGTCCTGAGTTCAAATCCCAGCAACCACATGGTGACTCACAACCATCCGTAATGAGATCTGTTGCTTCCTCTGGTGTGTCTGAAGACAGCTACAGTGTACTTATATATAATAAATAAATCTTTAAAAAGAAAAAAAGAAAGAATGAAGCACATTCCAAAGAAAGGTTTGAATATGTTCTAGAAATGAAGCAATCCTCCATCCGTGTTTGAATGTAAGCCCAGCTGTTACTTTTGTTGTAACCAAAAGGAAAAGGATATTCAACCAAAATATTTACAGCACACCATATCTTTAATGTTCTAACAAAAAGCTCACAGAAAAGGACCAACTATTGCTAATGATAACATTTTAGCAGAGAAAAAATGATGATATTATATTTTGTAATATTTTTCCACTTAAACATTGAAAAAGATTGAAAAGTGAAGTAAAATCTAATAGGAAATATGAAAGAAAAATTGAGAATTGTTTTGAGAATCAGGTAGGTTATGGGTTTAGGCTATAGCGGGTCATTGCACTGTGTTTTTTTTTTTTTTTTTTCTTCTCTGTTTCTTTAGATGCACACAATTTGATAGCAAAACAGAATGCTAAAAATTATATGGAAACTATTCTGTATGTAGAAATTGATGGAGTTAACAGCTAATGAAAGCTACTAAAGATTTTAAAAATGTAACAGAATCCCTTGTATGAATATTTATATTGTATCAAGAAACCTCTCTGGTGGTGAATAGAGAAAATCTACATAAAATAAACAGTGTCTAAATCCCACAAAAAGTATAGCTCATTAAACCTGAAAAAGCATGGCAGATAACTAACAAATTATTTAAGATCTTGTCTGACAGAAAGGAACAGTTAGGTTTCTGTTCAGACAAATGGGGACTGAAGGCTTGGTTCCACGGTTCTTAAACTGTCTTCTTTCTTTTCAATATTTAAAGACATAGAATAGTAATAAACTGAAGGTTTACAAGAAATACTTTCACTTATTTTCCTAGTTAACTTCCTAAAATTACTCTGCAATGTCTGTTTTTCTTTAATTTCATGACACATTGCAAGTTTCTACATTCCATGGTGGGCTGACAGCTACAACTGTTAGATATTAGAAACTGGGTAGCAGAGAGGGACACAGAGAGGGACAGAAAGACAAAACACAAAGGTGGCTGTATATACATATTGTAAATAAAAAAGCAAAGGACATATATTTGAAGGAAAGCAGGGAAATGTTTACTGGAGGATTTAGAGGGAGGAAAGGGAAAGGAAAAAATATTACAACTGTATTATGATCTCAAAAATAAAAGAAAAAATGTCAAGGAAAATTTTGCAGGTGTATAGGCACAAGGAAATAAGTATCCACTTAAATAGTCCTGTTTTCTGTTTGTTTGTTTTTTGGTGTGTGTGTGTGTGTGTGTGTGTGTGTGTGTGTGTGTGTGTGTGTTTGTGTGTGTGTGTGTGTGTGTGTGTTTATGTGTGTGTGTGGCCATCAGAGCAATGTAACGGTAACACAATAAGGAAAACTGAACTACAGAGATGAACACGATACCTTGAGCACAGACAACCTGTAAGAACTGCTCACGTCTGGCTTAGTGTATGAGAAAGAAGCAATGGCTGACAAAAATATATCTTTCATATATTATTTAAGTGGATTTAATTTGTAACTAAAATCTTAACCCCAAAACAGAAACAGATGGACAGACACATACACATAAGACAGAGAGTGTAAGAGAGGGGAAAAGGGAGAGGGGGAGGGGGGGCGAGAGAAACAAAGATATAGAGAGACAGAGAAAAGACATAGAGAGACAGAGTAACATAAACAGAGCTCTCTGTCCTTTAGGTCTGAAAAGTGGAAAAATATTCCTCATGAGGCCTGAACTAAGGTTTATACCACCCAGATAACTAATTGATAAGAGACCAATATAAATACTACAAAAGTCCAGCTTGAGAGAGAATTATGTTTTATTAGGGTAACCTACAGTAGAAGAAATGACTATACTGCTATACTGCTAGAGCAGACCCCTGCACTGATGTTGTCATCTGACAACCTGGAGCTCACTGACCTATGTGCAGGCAGCCCAACTGTTGAGAAAGGATCTCTGCAAGGTAGCTCATTTGACCTCTCCTCCTTCGAGGCAGGTCATCGGGATTGAGAACATTTATTATTTCTTGTATTGGTTCCTTCTTATGTATGCTTAGGAAGAGAAGAGGCTATTGAAACTGATCCATTTCAGAGAATTTCTGACTTTGAATTATTTATTTCCTGAGCATACAAAACTGGGTACTAGTCACTATCATGAACTTTCATGAATATACATTCTCATAATTCAAATAAAATTAGTAATTACTCAGGCTCCATATTTCTTAGAAGAAATATTACACATTATAAATATCCATGCTGATTTAAATCATGGTCCCTTTTTGTTGAGAGTTCAGTATTTTAGGAAAATCTTGACAAGATGAAACTCAGTAGTCCAAAGAAACAATTGTTTCACTAAAACAAATCATTTGTAAGTTCATCAAGAAGAGGTAGGTTTTATGATATATTTCCTTATTCTGTACCCATTTGTTCTTTAAAAAGTTAAAATGAAAAAGAATTCACTCAAATAACAACTTATTCTGTGCTTGGATGATGCAAAACAATTGCTTTCCCACCACTATAATGTCGAGGAGAAAGCTTTCTATCAAAGAAATATGATTAACCCTGTGGTAATAATGCCTGTGCCTTGGGAGATAAATAATATGATGTTATCAGAGAATCCCTGCTGTAAAGCAGTAACAGGGAGAAATTGTTGCCTACATAATATGATAAGCTACACACCATTATCTAATTCTTATGTATTACAGATAATAAATATTTTTGTTCTGTGGAAACAAACAAAATTATATAAATCCAAGCTAAAGTATATCTGGAAAGGCTTGTATGTGCTATTTGAAGTAAATTTAAAGGAACATTTGAAAATGTCATATGAAAATTAATTACTTACATATGAAAGTATCTTTGCTAAAATAATTCATGTCATGATATCAAAATAAATTATGACTAATTATCCTATGTGCTTAACTTTAATTGTAAAATTATAATGGATCTATCTTTCTACAGTACTCCGAACATGTATAGAAACAACTTTGAGCATGTCAAAGAATTATGGAAAATTTGAAGATGTGCTAAAACCAATCTAAGCTCAAATTATTAAGAAAAATTAACTAGGCTTAGAATTTGCTGCATTTGTATTTTTGCTTTATTTTCATTTTTATGGCATTTTATTAATTCTTTTAGAATTTTGTACAATGTTATCAAACCATTGATGCAAATTGCATTTCCCTCTCTTGACTACCAAAAAAAAAATGTTTATAACTCCTCAGATAGGAATAAGAATCAATGGAAACTTCCTTTCCAGCATGATGTGATTTTGTCCGACTTGACTTTGTGCACTTTTGTGCATGCTGTCACAGCTAATATGAGTTCCATATTTACTACCACCTTGTTTTGTTCGAGAAACACTTTTCTTGAGTTATCAACCACTTCCTGTTCTTATAGCCTGTCTGCCCCATCCGTAAAATATATACCCGAGTCTTGAAGGAAGTGATTTGATACAGATGTAGAACTGAGAACTCCAAAATAATTTATTCACTGTATGTTGACTAGCTGTCGGTCCCCTAATTCTCAGAAATGCTTAGAAGGCCTTTAATAAAGGTTGACTGATATACTAATATATGCATATTGTACCCTTGAACATATCTTACTTGGCCAGTTATTGTAGCTTACAAAGTTAATAGATGGTTTAAACTGATGACTACTTTTCTCTAGAGTTAACATGGACTCCAGGGTTAACCTCCTAGCACTATGAACTTCATCAAGTAGGCATATACATTTGCGTTGAGCAGCAGTTAAATCCCTCCATGTCCTATGGTTCTGGTGTATGGAGACTTCAGTAATAGGTTCTTATTGCCCTGTACTGTATGGAAACCAAAATACTTCGGCAACAGCCTGTAGTGATTGAAGAGTCCACAATGACCAATATCTCAAAAAGAGGGAAATGTGCCTAGTGTGGCTTGATCTAGGAAATTTAGGTGGGGTTCAGTTTGTTTAGTGTTTGGATAGGATACCATTTTCTTTTAAATAATGACAAATTCAATAAATTTTGAAAAATTTAAATTTTACATATGAACATATACAAATACCTTTTTTCTGAATAAGAAATTATGGCAGAACAGAATATTTAACATACGTTTCAATGGTGTAGTCTCAGAAGATTTTAGTCTCTTTTAAAGATTCTTCTCGGTTAGAAAATTTCTATCAGAGCTGTATTTTATGTCTCAGGTCTCAGAGGGAAGTTCGAGAAAATATGCCCTTACTTTGGGAGAACGTGGTTTCCGTATATTCTACCTTTGTTACTGTTAATCAAAACTGGTAACATAGCCTGGAATCATACCCTCTGAGATGTATACACTAGACCTGATTTTGTAATTTAAGCTTCTATAGTTTCAATTGCTTTTCCTTTTTAGTTATTTCTTTATTTTGAGTCTTTGAGTTTTTTTCTTACTAAAACTCTGTTTTATAAGAAGCAATTGAAATAAAAAGCATTCTATAATACTGAATGACATATGCTCATTACTAGGAACCCATCACTAGGTATGTGCTGTGAGTTCTGACTCCATGGCATTACACTCACTTTAATTCACTTAGTTATTGGGTGATCAGTTATCGCAACTGACAATCTTTAGACAATTGTCATACATGGGTCATATTCCCAGCTAGTATGCCCAAACTTCTCTTGAGTAAACACAAGAGGTATCTTAATTACTTCTCATTATCTCCTTTTCAAAGACAGAAAGTGGCCTGAGGAAGTTGGAGTACAGTAGTTTAATTACTTGTCAAACACTAACTTTTTAGGGAAAGATTCCAAATTTCTTAACTTCTTCATGGAACTTGACATTCTGAGTTCCTTATCAAAAGCCAAGTTCATTTTAATTTTCAGGCTATCTGCTTTAGAAAATTGCTCATATGAACACTATAAAATCCACATTAAAAAAGAAGATAAAGTTTAATTAAATATGGAGGTCACAAAACAGCTATAAGTTTTCATTTTCTTGTAAGTGCTTCACAATTAAATGAAATTCTAAATAAATTAAAAGGAAAAACTACTGTTTTTCATTGTCTCTGAGAGTATTTAATAATCTTTAGTTGCTTCACCTTTGATATTAACCTACTTCTTTTTCCATTCATTGAATAAATTAGATTGGTGAGCAAGAGTAGACATTTAGTCACCACACATAGCTTTAACTGCAATAAGAGAACATTAGTAAGCAATAAGATAATCAAAAAGGAGATTTGCTTTAAGCATTTCTCCATTTAAATGATGGGAGCTGTGGGTTTAAACTCTGTAGACTATTTTTCTCACATGATTTTTCTCACAAAATATATCTTGATTACTGTTTCTCTTCCCTCTACTCCTTCCAATTTGTTCCCATATTCCGTCCATTTTGAATCTACTCCCTTTCTATCTTTCATTCGAAAACAAATGAGGTTCTAATGTATAATGATAAGATATAATAAGATAAAAATAACATTGGAATTTGAAAAAAAAACAAAGAGAAGAAAAAGAACCCAAGAGAAGGCACAAGAATAAAAGACCCATTTGTTTGCAAATTCAGGAGTCCCATAAAAACTAAACTGGAAGCCATATATTATACATGGATAACTTGGTGCAGAGCCATATAGACCCTGTGCATGCTGCTTCAATCTCTATGATTGTATATGCACATGGATCATGTTGATTTAAAGGGTCTTGCTTTGATGATATTCTCTATCCCCTGTAACTCTTATACTCTTTTTTATTGGACAGTTTATGTATTTACATTTCAAATGTTATCCCCTTTTTCTGTCCTTCCCCTACTCCCATTCCCGCTTCCCCGGCCTCTAAGAGGATGATCCCCTTCCCACCCAGCCATTCCTACCTCAACAACCTGGAATTCCCCCACACTGGAAAAAAGCCTTCACAGAACCAAGGATTGATTCCTATTGATGCCTGACGTCATCCTCTGCTACATATGCAGCTGGAGCTGGGTCACTCCATGTCTGCTCTTAGGTTGCTGGTTTAGTCTTTGGGTGATCGGGGGAATCTGACTGGTTGAAAGTTTTGTTCTTCCTATGGGGTTGCAAACCCCTTCAGCTCCTTTAGTCCTCCCTCTAACTCCTCCTTTGGGGTGTCCTTGTTCAGTCTGATGGCTAGCTGCAAGCATCCTCATCTGTATCAGTAGGGCTCTGGCAAAGCCTCTCAGGAGACACTCATATCTGGCTCGTGTCAGCAAGTACTTCTTGAAATGAGCAATAGTGACTGTACTTGGTGACTTCCTAAGGGATGGATCCCCAGGTGGGGCAGAGTTTACATGGCCTTTTATTCAGTCTCTGTTCAACACATTATCCCTTTATTTCCTCCCATGAGTATTTTGTTCTCCCTTCTAAGAAGGACCGATGCATTCACATTTAGGTCTTCCTTCTTCTTGAGCTTCATAGGGTCTGTGAATGGTATCTTGGTTATTCCAAGCTTTTGACCCAATATCCATTTATCAGTGGGTGCATACCATGTATGTACTTTTGTGACTGGCTTATCACACTCAGAATATTTTCTTGTTCCATCCATTTCCCTAAGATTTACATAGAGTCATTATTTTTAAAAGCTGAGTAGTTCTCCATTGTGTAAATGTAGTACATTTTTGTACCCATTCCTCTGTTGCAGGACATCTAGGTTGTTTCCAGTTTCTGACTATTATAAATAAAGTTGCTATGACCATAGTGGAACATATGTCCTTGTTATATGTTGAAGCATCACTTGGGTATATGCCCAGGAGTGGTATAGCTGGGTCCTCAGGTAGTTCTATGTCTAATTTCCTGAGGAACCACCAGACTGCTTTCCAGAGTGGCTATACCAAGTTGAATTCCATGAACAATGGAGAAGTTTTCCTCTTTCTCCACACCTTTGTCAGCATCTGTTGTCACCTTAGTTTTTAATCTTAGCCATTCTGACTGGCATAAGGTGGAATTTCAGAGTTGTTTTGATTTGCATTTCCCTGATGACTAAGGATGTTGAACATTTCTTTAGGTGCTTCTTGGCAATTTGAGATTCCTCAGTTGAGAATTCTTTGTTTAGCTCCGTACCCTATTTTTAATATGATTATTTGGTTCTCTGGAGTCTAACTTCTTGAATTCTTTGCATATATTAGATATTAGCCCTCTATCATATGTAGGATTATTAAAGATCTTTAAGCAATCTGTTGGTTGGCATTTTATCCTATTGACAGCGTCCTTTGCCTTATAGAAGCTTTGTGATTTTACGAGGTCCCATTTGTTGATTCTTGATCTTAGAGCATAAGCCACTGATGTCCTGTTCAGGAAAATTTCCCCAATGTCCATGTTTTCAATGCTCTTCTCTGCTTTCTCTTCAATTAGTTTCATTATATCTGGTTTTATGTGGAGGTCTTTGATCCACTTGGACTTGAGCTTTGTACAAGGAAACAACAATGGGTCAATTTGCATGCTTCTACTTGCTGGTTACCAGTTGAACAAGCACCATTTGTTGAAAATGCTGTCCTTTTACAATTGGACGGTTTTATCACCTGTGTGTCAAAGGTCAAGTGACCATAGATGTGTGGGTTCATTTCTGGGTCTTCAATTCTGTTCCATTGATCTACCTGCCTGTCTCTGTACCAATGCCACATGCAGTTTTTATCAGGATTGGTCTGTCATACATTAAGGTCAGGGATGGTGATTCCCCCAGAAATTATTTTATTGTCGAGGATAGTTTTTCTATCCTGGGTTTTTGGTTATTGCAAATGGATTTGCAAATTTCTCTAACTCTATGAAGAATTGAGTGGGGATTTTGATGGGGATTACATTGAATCTGTAGATTGCTTTTTGCAAGATGGCCATTTTTACAATGTTAATCATGACAATCCATGAGCATGGGAGATCTTTCCATTTTCTGAGATCTTCTTCAATTTCCTTAAGCTTCCTCTCCAGCAGGATTTCCAGAATCCTAAGGAGAGGGACTTTATAGAGGAATCCCATTCAAGAGTGAGTCTCTCACTCTCTGCATAATATCTGGTTCTGGATCTCTATTTTTGTTCACAAATTATGTAGGAGGAAGCTTCCCTGCTGATGGCTGAGGAAGAAACTGACCCATGTGTGGAGTAGAATGCCATTAGGAGTTATTTTGTTGACTATTATTATTATTATTATTATTATTATTATTATTATTATTATTATTATTTTGCAATTCTATTTGGTTTTACCCCAAGTTACCAGACTATTCTCTGATCCTTGGTCATCGAAGCAAGAACAGGTATCAATTGCATGAAGTGAGCCTTAAATCAAAGTATTTATTGGGCGGTTATTCACATAAACTTTGTGTCACCCTTACCCTTATATACTTTACAGGCTGCACACCATTGTAGATCAAAGAATATATGGCTGATATGGTGTTTGTGTTTTTCTTTTGGTAGCATGCACATTATCGCCTGTACCAAATTAGCAAGAATGTAGGACTGAAGGCTCTATGTGGGTACCAGCTTGACTTTTCAAAGATATGTAGGTGTTTTCTTCAGTAACGGAGCCTTACTGTCAGATTGTAGCAACAGCTTTAGTTATTTGGAGGTTCCCATGGGACTCCTTTGTCCAACATCTCATTTAGATGTAACCCAGTCCAGATCTAGATGCTTAATTTGGTGATTAGAGATGACCAGTTGAGAGTATGTCTGCCCAATTATTGGGTGACTTAATTTAGATCACTTTCATATGTGTATTTAGTTAGGAAGATTCTAATGTATTTTGCTGACATACCAAATACACGTCAGTTAAGTTGTTGCAAATTATCATCTTATTTTTATAATTCTATCTAATTTCAGGGAAATCAAGAGATCATGTATTTAAAACAACTAAACTAAAATATAGTTCTAATACATTTACTTTTTGTCAGAAAGTATGATTGTTAACTCAGAGGTAAAAGCACATTGAGAGACTTCCCATAACTTGTATTCATTTGATCCTCATACCCATTTTGGTGGACAGAGAGAAGCAACTTCTGATTTTTATACTCTGATTTCCACACATATATCCTCTCTCTCTCTCTCTCTCTCTCTCTCTCTCACACACACACACACACACACACACACATACACACACACACACCATACTTTTTTCAAAGCTATTAAAATTTCATGAGTTCACAAGGGCCAATAAAGAAAGAAGAAGAAGGCTCTTAATCTGATTAGATAATCCTATAAATTAACTCTGTGTGGCTTAAGTTGCTTGGTCCCACCATGCTCATATTTTATTTCTTGCTTCATAAGTCTTTGACATCCTCAGTTTTCCTCTGGTTGCCAAGTATATATTATCATATATAATATACAGTATATGAAAACCTGAAAAACTTAAATATCACAAAATGAAACAATTATTCCATATTCTATCTAATTAAATATGGCTCCACTCTTACAAGGCAACCAATATTGAAAATTTTATAGTTTCTTCATCATAGAGTAAATATAAATTATTTTATAAGGCTATAGATGATATACTTCTCATAAAATATAGAAATGGCTGTACTTTTCCTTAAAATGATATAAAAATTTAGTTAAACTACTAAAACTGATGAGATTTATAATATTTTCTTGTCCAGGGATAGCTACTATAGTTTTGCTGAATTCAGTGAACCTTGCCAGAAGCACTGGTTTCTTTTATACTTCCTCCATCTTCCTTTTTTCTTTCATTCATTCATTCTTACATTCTTTTCTATATTAGGATAAAGTAGCGCAAACAATCAATCCCTTCAATTCCAGAAGGAAAGCAAAAAAAAAAAAAAAATAACGAGAACAATAGAAATACTGGTTCCATTCATAAAATTAATTTAATTTTAGTAAAATATTCCTGTCATTAAAATTCCCTAACTTACATAATTAGTCAAGACTAAGTGAAGTTTTTCCCTCAGAAATGCCTCAAATAGTAATCTTAGATCCGTCAGTTATTGCTATATTAATGGACAGTAGTAAGCTCTAGAATAAGATTCAGGTTAAGGTGGGAAATAGCTTTGGGCACAGCAGTCTTTGAAATACAGGCTTCCAAGGTCCTGAGACACTGCTGTGCATTCTTTCTTATTGGGCAATGACTTGTAGTGGTTAAGATATGAACAAACTCCTTCTTTAAAAGGGGAACAAGAATACCCTTGGCAGGGAAGAGAGAGGCAAAGATTAAAACAGAGACTGAAGGGACACCCATTCAGAGCCTGCCCCACATGTGGCCCATACATATACAGCCACCCAATTAGACAAGATGGATACTTTAGAAACTGAATGAGACAGGGTACCAAGAGGAGCAAGGCTGCAATGGCTAGTATGGAGCCAAGAAGGGGAAAAACCCAAGCTATCAAGGAGTTAGAGTAGCAAGAGGAAGGGGTGTTGGGAGTAGAGAGTGCCTTGAGGTTTCCCTGGAGTTGTTTGAGCATTTGTATATCTCATTCTACCAGCACAGATTCATTAACATAGAAGCCACATTCCTCCCCCAGGAAAATGCAAGTTCACCCTATTCAGCAGTCAGTAGGTGCAGGGCTCTCCGGTTTTGGAGAGCAACTCCTGCTAAGGAGGTTATCTGGCAATGAGGAGACTCAAGGCTGTCTGTAGTGGAAGGCATTGCCTGGTCAAGTTTGTCTTAGAAATTGCTGGTCAGATGTTGTGTTTGGACAAGGGCTGCTCCAGCATTTCCTGTTGCGCACAGTGAGACAGCAAGGCCTAGTCCAATGAGCAGAGGAATGAAGATCTCTTTCTTCTTCTGGCTTCTGCCTATCTACAAGGCAAGTTCTTCAGGTTCATAGAGATAAACCTGGGGGAAAATTATCATAGGGGTGCCTGAACCTTGGAAAGGGGGGTTAATACAGGCACCTGTAGTGCCTTTGCACCAGAGGAGGGCAGGAGGGTAACCACATACTGATTTGTGATGGTGATGTCACTGACACATGTAGGATGGGGTTTTGAGGAGGGCCCTATGAGGCTAAGAGGTGGGGTAGGTCAAAGAAAGGAATGTACTGTGCACTCTTTTTGGGTGAGGGGCCATGGAGGCTGTGACGTGAAATGTTAATGGGAACAGCTTCTAATAATGGTTGGGAGAGAAGCACAGAAAAAGCACTGGGAGGATTTGAGATGGGTGGTTAAGCGAAGGAGGTCAACTGTGTATTGGATGTACTGTAGTCAAGATAGGGTAGCTTGGAGTTCATTCTGAGACTGACTTTCCTGTTGGATAATGTTAGCATGAGTAAAGACTGATTTGGAGGCAGGAACAAGCTCATAGATGTGCAGGTCAGCTACAAGGTATTTGGCATAGCCATTGGGGTAAAGTTTACCCATGACACTGGTTCATCAATGTTCATCCCATCGATCACTGATACAAAGCTGAAAATGTGTTTAAGGTTGGTGAGCATAGTGTCATTTCAGCTGGCAGATTCCATTATACAGCTCCAATATCTGCAACCTCCATATGTGGAGACCTCCTGGAGACATTTATCTGGGTTTTGGTAAGGAAAGCAGAGAAAAGAGCTAGAGAGAGTGGAGACAGAATCCGAGTGTAGGGGGATCTCAATCCTGGTCTGACATCCTTCAAATGGGCAGTCCTGAATGCCTAAAACTTTGTTGTGTCCATTGTAGTTTTCCGTAGTATAAAATCTCCAGTGGTATGTGTTAGGAATACTAGGGAGAGGCTGGGAAGTAGCAGAGTCAGCATGAAGAAAGATGAAAACAGCCATAAGAACAGAGGAGAGGGAAGCTGGTGGAGGGCACATGGCCTGGGCAGCAGTCACCAGGTCATGGATGTCCCACCAGGAGATCTTGCTGTTGCTCTGGATGTGGTGTTTCCCCTGCCTCCTCATCTTCCTCTGTCCTTGATCTGTCAGCAAGATTCTGGCCATGTTCTTGGTTGGTGGGATGGTGTCGGACATTTCTGGCAGGAACCGGATAGGCTGTCTGGTTCTGTGGAAAAAAACAAGTAAAACCCCTCCAAGTTGTAAGGAGGGGGTCTGCTCCATTCCAAAATCCTTCCAAAAGACCATCATACTAGGATAAGGGGAATTGATTTTGTTGTGTGTCAATGGAGGAAGATAGGAGAGTGTTTGGAGATTTTGAAGATGTTAAATATGTTTAAAGTAGCTAGAGCCATCATTAGCTGTACATTGGGGAGGGGTAGGTAGTTGCCTTTTCTTTTAGGAGTTGGCCTTTTAAGGTTTGATGTTTTCTTTCTATTATTCCTTATCCCTGAGGGTTGTGTAGAATCACTGTATGATGGGCAATTTCCCATCATGTACAGAAGGTTTTGAATTGATAGCTAGTGAAGGCAGGGTCATTATCAGTTTTTATCTGTTGAGGAATTCCCTTGATGGCAAAGGTGGAGAGCATATGGTGAATAACCATTAGAGTTTTCACCTGTTTGGGCTGTGGCCCATATAAAATGGGAGTATGTCTATATTGACAAAAATATATTTCTGTCTACCAAGTTGGGGATTATGGGTGACATAAATTTGCCATAAGGCATTGGATTTGAGGCCTCGGGAATTGGTGCCCATCATTTGTAAAGCTCGGGTGGTAATGAGGGATGCACAAGAGGAGATGTTTTTATTATCCTTTGAAGTTGAGCAAAAGGGATGTGGGGGAAGCTGTCATGAAGCTGCTTTATATTTGTGTGTGTGCATTACTGAAATCAGTCTGCTGGCTCAGTGGAGGCCATGAATGTCCCTGTTGAGGCTGTTTGGCCAGTGAGTGCCTTTTCCTCAGGTATAGGACCTGGTAGGGAACTGTGTAATCTGACATGCTGGATGGGGGAGACTCTTTCCTGTAGGATGTTGGAAACATGTGAATACAGGGGAGAGTTGGTTAGCATCTAGTTTGGTGACAGATCTTGACAATCAGGGAAGCACATTGACAGCATATACACTGTCTGAAAAGAGGTTAAGGGGGCCATTGAGTTCTTTTTGAGGTAAATAGATGACATATGATTCTTTATATTGCAGGGAGTGATGGAGCAGTTCTTTGAATGGGAACATAGAGGATTCATCCTCAGGGAAGTAGTATATTACTGCTGCACCCCCCCCCATTGGTAAATATTGAGGGGGATCGTGCTATGGGCCCTTCTGAGAATCATTTGGGGGCAGCCATTGCAACAAAGGGAGTGAAGAGACCCATTTTTCAACAGAATAATAGTTGTCAATCTGTCCTGGGAGTCCTATTAAGCTGATCAAAAAGTGGGAATGATTTCTGATTAGTCACTGAATATCAGAGAGGAAGAAGGGGGTGATAAAAATGCCAAATTCTATTCCTAGGGTTTGCATGGCTCTATCCTTGCCATTTTTAATCATGCCTACAAGGACATCAACTTCATTTAAAATTTGGTGTACACCACCCATTGGGGTGTGGAGCCATTCCATCACCCCTTGATGGGTTCCTATAAATGTAGGGGAGGAGTTAAAGATAAGGAGTTGTATGGGTATTGTTGGGTCATACCTAGCAAGAGCCATATCATTTAGGCCTGCATTGACAGAATTTGGAGCTTGAATTGCTACCGGGAACAGTGTTCTTGGGAACAAGGACCTTTTGTCTCCTTTCAGGAAGCTGAAGAGGGATTGAAGGGTACTTATGGGAAGCCAGGGTCAAAGCCAATTGAGATTGCCAAAAAAATCTCTGGAAGGAGGTGAGAGTTAATTTTTGAGGGAATGAGAGGGTGGGTTTGAGGGGAGTATATTGAGATAAGGGAGCTCTCTGATCCTAAAAATGTAATGGGCAAAATAAGTTGGATTTTGTGAGTGATGCAAGAGAACTTCTTGTGGCAATTTCAGGAGAGTAGATCTCTTCTCGAAGCAGCAGTGTTACAGCTCCTATGACAGAAGCTTTAAGACAACAGAGTGATTCTTGCACACCTTTTATCCTTCTGAACAGGATTCTTAAATGCAGTTTTGGAATGGGTTAGGGTCTGGCAGAAGGTACTTCCTATTGGTTTGGCCTGAGAGCTTGGGAATACCTCATCTACATATTTGGGGGGATGATCCTGCATCTATGAGACTGATCTGTCTTGAGCATACATGAACTCTGGTCACATCTTCACCTGTGGAGGAGGGGCTTGGGAATTGCCCTACATGACTGATCTGTCTCAAACCTCTTTACAAGGGGCTGTGGGGGGGTTCATAGCTATGCGTGAGGGCTTCTAGGAGACTGGGGATACCTCTTGGGTATCATAAATAGTTTCCCAAAACCCAGAAGTTTGACAACAGGGCATGTGGTAGCCTTCTTTAATCTGGGAACATGGACATGGTTTCTATGGACATATTAGAGCTCTAAGAAATATTCTTTCAGTAAAATAGACAATGTTCTCTAGTTGGGAAATACATTTATTCTTAGGATTTAAACTCAACAGTTGAAAAGATAGCCCTATTTTTCTTGGCTAAAGGCAGGTACTGCAGTGATGAATGAAACTAAGGTCTTATCTTGTATCTGATATATATAGCAAGAAGAGAGTCATGGAACTAGAGTGACTGGTCTATAGCTTAGAATTTTTCAAAACCTACTTTAAATAAGGGATCTCAAATGCTTTAACCTTCCTTCTAGCCCATCACCCACCAGAGATAATGGAAAGAGAGGTTATTAAGATATGGGAAAAGTGGACTGGTTCAGAAATTGAAGCAAATCCAATCAGTATCATCAGGAAATCAGTGGTTCTGTTTACAAGAATTAGCAAAGGCATCTAGATTCACTTGCAAATATTTCATGACTATAGTAGCAGTTCAGTTCAGTTCAGTAGTTTGGGGATGGTAAATATGAAGCAGCAGTGGTGGCATGACTGAGCAGACATAACCAGGCCTCCACTGAATTTGCACAAGTTACCAGGAGTGACTGACAAGCAGGGAAAAACAGGAGAAGTTCTTTGCCATGCCTCTCTCAACAAAGGGAAGATCAACATAGACAAAGACAAGAGACTAAGGAAGCATTGCAATGGTAGATATGCAATATCACTGTCATTGTCCCTTAGGTCCTGTCTATACTCCCTCCAAACGTCATGTGTCCTTCCACTGATCTTTTCTCACTCTGTGAGTTTGTCTTAGCTGACACTACTCTGCCAATCAGCCTGAGTCCACAGAAGTGGCAAGAACTACCAGAATTTCACCGGAAGTTTTTTGGTGCAGTTTCTCTATAGAATCACAACATATGGAGCTCAGCAAAACAATGTAAGGTGACCCACTCCATGTGTGTCCTCAGTAAGGAATCCCTCATCATGTGTCCTTTCATGTGCAGGCTTTAGCAAAGCATCCTTTCACCTGTGTCTGCTTCAGGAAAATATTTCTTAATGTGTCTGCCCCAGCAAAATGCCGTCTCGCACAGCTGACTTTCCAAAGAAACCATAAGCCTCCTTCACTGGTCAGTACTAAATACTAGTTTGAAGGTTAGTACCCATATGGTAGTTCACAACTCTAGGTCCAGGGGAACATAGTTTTGATGAATTCTTCTGGCCTCGGACCCTTGTAGGCACCAAGTACATACATGCATGCAGGCAAAATGCTCAAACACAAAATAAAATGAAACTAAAGATATATTTAGAATCATAAGAGAAAAATAGTTGTTAAAAAAATCATCTTGTATGGTTAAGTATAATATTTGAGAACTGTAGCCTCTTCAACTGTTAGAGAAACATACTAACCATTTTAATTCTGGTTATACTTTTCTGGTGGACGTTTGAGACCATGAGGGTGACCCAAGTGAATCTCTGTATTTTCCAAGTTCAGTTAAATATCTGGTCCTTAGCAGTCACATAGGCTTGAGACCTCCCATGCTTTTTCTAACAGTTGTCTTTCATCTACATTAAGATATAGATCAGTAATCTCTTCAATGTGCTTCAAATTTACATTTTGTTTAGATAAACATTATTACTTTTTACTTATTTGGGGTGAGTGTTTCATTATGATCATATGGAGTGTGGCAGAAAACAACATACAAGGCTCAGTTCTTTTCTGCCAATCAATGTATCCCAAAGACTAACTCGGAATGTCAACTTGTCAACAAAAACCTTTACATTCTGAACCACCTTACTACCAACCAAGCATGTACATGTCCTTTCAATTAAACATATTATTGATGTAAAATACATTGGATATTCATTGTATAATATTCAATGTATTTTGTGATCAT
Source organism: Rattus rattus (assembly GCF_011064425.1). Classification (NCBI taxonomy): domain Eukaryota; kingdom Metazoa; phylum Chordata; class Mammalia; order Rodentia; family Muridae; genus Rattus; species Rattus rattus. Next base: position 25,718,992 of record NC_046166.1, on the reverse strand, counting down.
TTAGTATATTTTCAAAATCATTAGTGTTTTTTTTTAACATTTTTGAGGATCTCTTCCTACAGAAGTTCCTCATGAAAGTGAGTAATTATTAAAATAAATGTCTAAAGATGGTTATTGTATGAAGTTATTTAGAGGGTTCTTGTTATTCAGAGTGATGTAACTGGATTAGAGTGTTGATATCATTGAGAATCCTCCCTGAAGTCCCCTACCCTTCAGTCTCCACCTCCCTGATATTTTATGTTAATAGATGGCAAACACTGAAATGCTCTTCTGTGTATTTATTGCGCATTCTTTGCACAGGCTGATTGATTTAAGTTTTGTCCTGAGGCATAGGTATCAGTGGCTTTGTCAGAGGTGGTGCGATGATAAGGTGATGAGATCAGATTTGCTTTATGAAAATGTAATTTAATTTAAATCATTTGTAAGCTTTATAATACATTCATCATGGACAGCACATGTGTAAGGAACATTAATTTGAAGCTGTGAGGATAACCAGCTGTGTTTCTCTGATATGAAAACTGTAATACTTATATTAATTATTTCATGAAATGGAATCATTCAAACAGAAAATTCATTATACTTCACTGATGAAAGATGAAATCAAAATGCTTACATGTATTAATTTTAAACTATATGCCCGCAAATGCCTAGAGCCCATAATACCTTTAATGATGCGATAATATTAATGAACTTCTAGAAAACACAATATATTCTATACATGGCTTGCTTCTGTTGAGTTTTTGAGAACTAAATTTATTATTATCTAATACATAAATCAAAATTCAAAACTGTACAAACTCATTGAATGTCAAGTAATATTTTCTTATTTGTGTATAGATATTCAATATTTAAATCAAATTAAATGTTACTATCTTTTCTAACATTATTCAGTGTGTATGTATATGTGTCAGTGTGTTCGAAAGTACACATGTAATTGCAGAATCCAGTAGACAGTGTTGGAGAACCTGGTGCTAGGGCTGACAAGAATTTTGTAGGTCCCTAGTGTGAGTTTTCAGAAATAACTTTAAGTCCTCTGCAAGAGCTTCATGTGGTGTTGAGCATTGAGCAATTTCTCTAGCATCCCAAATGTGTGTGTGTGTGTGTGTGTGTGTGTGTGTGTGTGTGTGTGTGTGTGTGTGTGTGTGAAAATCTTTCAAGTTCATTTCCTGAACATTTTGGAAAAGTTCATCGTGTTTTAATTATTTCTGATCACCTTTTTATAAAATTGCACACCAGAGGTTCCAACACTTATTTCTCTGTTCCTTACCACATGCTGATCAACTTTAAACCATTTTCCCTGAGATGGTTTGTTTATGATTGGCCCAGGAAGTGGCACTATTAGGTGAGGCCTTTGTTAGTGTAAGTGTGTCACTGTGGGTCAGGGCTTTAAGACCTTCATTGTAGCTGCCAGTCTTCTCCTAACTGTCTTTTGAACAAGGGGTGGGAACTCTCAGCTCCTCCAGGTTCATGACTGCCTCAATGCTGCCATGCTCCCACATTGATGATAATGGACTGAACCTCTGAACCTGTAAGTCAGCCCAATTAAATGTTGCTCATTTTGAGAGTTGCCTTGGTCATGGTGTATCTTCACAGCACAATAGTTAAACCCTAATTAATACACTCTCCCAGCCACAGCCCAGCCTCTAATAACTCCCATTCTACTGTTGATTTTCATGAAGTAAGTGAATTTCAGTCCTCCATGAGTTAAATGTTTCAATTTTTGTCTTTTGAAGCTTGTTTTTTTTTTCAGTTAACATAGTGATCTGCAGCTTCATCAGAGTGTTCACAAATGACCTTGTTCCCATATTGTATGTGAAAAGTACGATTTTGTATAGCTGTAGATTATGCACTTAAGTTCTTTACCTTTCTTGACTGTTAGGTACAGTGTGTTAATACACAAGGGAGTTTAAAGACCTCTTTGGCATAAGAATGACAGTTCCTTTAGAGAGACACCCAGTAGTTGAATTGCTGAATGATACTGAGGTATAAATTTTCACTGTTGGAGACTTTCCAGGATATTTCCTATAATTACTTTTCTAATTTACATTCCCACTAAAAATGCAACTGTAGTATACAGGATGTTTAACATCTTCAACAAAACTTGCCTTTTATTTTTATAACAGTCATTTTTAATTTAGAAACATTTATTTTTATTAATTTTTATTTATTTTTATTTAATCTTTTTTTTTTACAAACCATACTTTATTCCCGTCCCACTCTACCCTCTGACTGTTCCACATCCCATACCTCCCCACCTCCACGAGGATATCCCCACCCCTTTACCTTCGCCCCACTAGACCTCCCTATTCCCTGTGGCCTTCACTCTCTTGAGGGTTAGGAATACCTTTTCTGATTGAGTCCAGACTTGGCAGTCTACTGTATAAGTGTTGGGGGTCTTACACCAGATTTAATAGTTTTTTCACGTTGATCTCATGAAATGAACTTTTTACCCTTGCTAGCACTCTCCACACTTTCTTAAATCACAATAACCCAGCTATTTGCTCTTTCAAAATTTGAACTAAAAATTACAATCAGAGAATTTTAAAGTCCAAGTACATTATTCAATGACAAGGATTTAGAAGTTTTTATTGATTTCTTCTTTCGTTCAATTCTCTCTGTTAGAGTATCCAGTCCATTTTCCTTGCTTTTCTGAAGATCTGTAGTATGGAGTGTTTGCTACTCTGCTTTATGCTCCAGTGGATTGTGCACAACAGCCACCAGCCAGGACCTCTTAGGATGTGTGAATGGATGTCACACACACATACACACACACACACACACACACACACACACACACACACACGCACACCAGTTAATTCTAAAATACCTTGGCAACCTCAAAGGATGGGCACTATTAAACCTTCCCTTGCTACCCCAGGCCCAATCGGGGAAATGGCCAGTGATCACTTACCTGAATACTTACATGGCTTGTTGGCTCTTTCTCTTGAAGCTCTAAATCTGATTCATCTCCCACCACATCTTGGTGATCTTCCGTCTCTTCCCCACTGTATTCTAGCCCATGACACTTTAACGGTCCTGTCCCATCTTCCTTTGCCTACCTTGCACTTTGGCATCTTTATTGTTCTATCAAAAACAAATTGGGGACTAGGACCATTAGCGTTTGGACACGCAGATTTATGAATGAATAAAATCATTGGAACCAATCTCCAACACAGATCATTGGGTTTTTCTTTATTTTTTCATTGGATATTTTATGTATTTACATTTCAAATGTTATCCCCTATCCTGCTTTCTGCCCAGAACCACCCTATCCCATCATCTGTCCCCCTGCATCTATGAGGATGCTCTCCCTCCCACCTACCACTCCCACCTCACCACCCTGGCATTTCCGTACAGTAGGGAATAGAGCCTTCACAGAACCAAAGGCCTTTCCTATTGATGCCAGACAATGCCATCCTCTGCTACATATGTGGCTGGAGCCATAGGTCACTCCATGTGTCCTCTTTGGTGGTTTAGTCCCTGGGAACTCTGAGGAGTTCTGGTTGGTTCTTCTTATGGGGTTGCAAACCATTCAACTCCTTCAGTCCTTCCCCTAATTCTCCATTGGGGTCCTTGTGCTCAGTCCAGTGGTTGGCTATGAGCATCTGCCTCTGTATTTGTCAGGCTATGGCAGAGCCTCTCAGGAGAGAGTTAAAGCAAACTTCTATTTCCATGTGAAAGTTTATCCTCCTTGTTAATATTCCATCAGTTTATTTTACTTTGAGAATTAACTGAGTTATGATGCCATGATATATTATGTACTTTTTGATATGTAGCATGATCCTCATATTAAAGAACTGTGTTATGATTCTTTGCTCCCAATCTCAATTTATGTGAAGCCAAAAACCTTTTAGCTTGAGTCCACAGTCACTTCTATTGTCTCTTCAGTAGCTGGTCCTATAGAATTAATAATCATTTAAAAATCCCTGCATGAGTTATTTTCCACCTAAATGGTTTATGTTCTCAAATAAAAGACCAGCTCAAACTCTTTACATTTTAATATGTCTTAAGGAGGACAATATCTGGCAGTTGGCTAGCATTCATGCTCTTAGAATCTACCTCCTGCTGATAATTCTGAGTTACAACATACTAATTCCTATGTTTCATCTTAGCTGTTTGGAGTTCTAATTACTCAGCACTTTAGGTCACATTTTCTTGGCCCAGAGCCCAGGGTGTTCTCCTTGCTTCTCTACCCCATAGTGTCCTCTGTCTTCTGACCACACTCTCCTAAAGCATGGAAAATCTCCTTTTCCTCTTCTTCGCAGTCACAAACCTGGGAAATCTAAAAATCATGCCTCTGTCTGTCCTCCCCAGCTATTGGCTGCTGGCATATTTATTGACCAATCAGAACTAACTAGGGACAGGTTCCCTGATCCTATGCAAAGAACCTCATGTAAACAGAGTTTTGGGGAACATAATTAGCATGTGTAATATGAGCAGATATGTGATACCCTAAAACCTAGCTTACTGGACATTCGTGTTGGTAGGTTGTCACTGTTTCAGGACTAGAGAGTGATTAAAGTTTAGGCGTCCTCTAATATTTAGCAGGGATGAACTGGAAGAGCTTTCACAAAGAGTAATGAGATCCCACAAACCTCAGAGGTAAGCCTGCTGCCTTACAAAATTCCACAAAGTTTGGGACACAGTTATTTTCAAGAGACCAGCCCCAGTTTCTTGTACCATAAATACCATACTACCACATGGCATTCTAATCACACAACATAAGTGCTGGAGCTGGGCTGGACAAACACCCATTATACTCAATGAACTGTTGACTGCTAGAAGAATCATAACCCAATATCATTGCTGCCATCCATGAGTGAAACTGGATGGAACAGAAATCTGAAAGATTTGAGCACATATATTTTTCTGACAACAAGTCTATTCTAGAGGCCCCATGACTGAGTGCTGGTTCCATTAAGCTTTAAGGCTAAGCCCTGCCCTCAAGCACTGCAATATTAAAAAATTAAAAAAAATATCTCTTTCATTTAAGGAGATGGGAACTGCTGTTAGGTTCATATCCAGAATATATAAAATACCTTGAAGTCACTTAAGACTTAAATCTGCTATCCTACTATGTACTCAGCCTGTCTGTTTAACCTGATTTAAGATCAAAATATAACAACTAACTTTACTTGCCCGGGATTTCCATTGTTCTAAGTTTTTTTATGCTTAAGTTGTTCATACCTAGTCATAAGTTATATACTCCTCCATGGGGTGGCCCCTAGTAATGCAGGTATTCATATGGGTGATATAATAATAATTCTATGAAAACATAAAATATGATATCAATATTGAAAGCAGCTTATGAATGTTGCTTGATAGCATTTGTTTGTTATCTAAGGATCAGTTTTGATCACTTTCAGTCAGTAACAAAATCCCTTCAGAAACCTAGTTAAAATTTCTGTAAAATATCCCTCATTCATCCCCTAAAAGATACTACAGTGATGTTAAAATACAGAACAGAAGCCAATTTATTAGAAAATGACAGGAGAGAGAGGGAAAGAGAAGTAATAAATTCAAATTTAGGCTTATTGTTGGTTAAATCCTTTCAAAGGGAAGTACTACTTTCTCAATGTGACACCTAAACTTGAGTGGTAACTTTATCTTTCTTCTGAGAATAATAGTCTGATACTGTTATTCAGTTCATTTTTTATTAAAATGTGAAATCTAGCTAATTTTTCTCCACAAGCACTAGTATAGCTAGTACATTTTAATAACATATCTTACTACTATATTTTCATAAAATCCAATGGTGAATTAGAAGCAAATTTATACCTATATTCTCAAAACAAATTTTTGGAAACCAGAATTTTTTTTAGTATCCAATTCAAGTTGCTATGCTCTCTCTCCTTTTTTATACAATTTTTTTATTTACATTTCAAATGTTATCTCCTTTCCCCTACCCAACCACCCCACTATCTTTCACCTCCCAGCCCTGATATTTGCCTACACTAGGGGGTCCAGCCTTGGCAGGACCAAGGGTTTCTCCACTCACTGCTGACCAACACAGGCATCCTCTGCTAGATATGCAGTTGGAGCCATAGGTCTCTCAATGTGTACTCTTTTTTTTTTCTTTTTTTCGGAGCTGGGGACCAAACCCAGGGCCTTGTGCTTGCTAGGCAAGTGCTCTACCACCGAGCTAAATCCTCAACCCCTCAATGTGTACTCTTTAAATGGCGGTTTAGTCCCTGGGAGCTCTGGGCAGTTGGTATTGTTGTTCTTATGGGGTTGGAAGCCCCTTCAGCTCCTTCAATCCTTCCTCTAACGCCTCCTATGGGGACCCTGTTCTCAGGTCAATAATTGGCTGCTAGCACTTGCCTCTGTATTTGTCATGCTCTGTGCACTTCTTGGCCTCAGCAACATTGTCTGGGTTTGCTCTCTCTCCTCTCTCTCTCTCTCTCTCTCTCGCTCTCTCTCTCTCTCTCTCTCTCTCTCTCTCTCTCTCTGGGCTAGATCTCCAAGTGTGGCCAGCTCTGAATTGCCATTCCTGTAGTCTAGCCCCAAACGTTGTCTCGATATCTCCTAAGAATATTTTTGTTCCCTCTTCTAAGAAGGACTGAAGCTTCTGTACTTCGGTCTTCCTTCTTCTTGATCTTGATGTGGTCTGTGGAGTGTATTGTGGGTAATTCGAGCTTTTGGACTAATATCCACTTATCTATGAGTGCAAGCCATGTTTGTCCTTTTCTGCCTGGGTTACCTGATTCAGAATGATATTTTCTCATTCCATCCATTTGCCTATGAATTTCATGAAGTCACTGTTTTTAGTAGCTGAGTAGTACTACATTCTGTAGATAAACCATATTTTCTGTATCCATTCCTCTGTTGAAGGAGATCTGGGTTTCTTTCAGCTTCAGCTATAATTAATAAGGCTGCTATGAACATAGTAGAGCATGTGTCCTTTTTATATGTTAGAGAATCATTTGGGTATAAGCCCAGGAGTATTAGAGTTGGGTCCTCAGGTAGTTCTATGTCCAATATTGGAGGAACCATGAACTGATTTCCAGATGGATGTACCAGCTTTCAATTCCACTAACAATGAAGTAGTGTTCTTCTTTCTCTACATCTTTCTCTACATCCTATTGTTGCCTGAGTTTTGAACTTAGTTATTCTGACAAGTGTGAGGTGGAATCTCAGGATTATTTTGATTTGCATTTCCCTAATGACTAAGAATGTTAAACTCTTGTTTACATACTTCTTGGCTACTCAATATTCCTCAGCTGAGAATTCTTTGTTTAGCTGTACCCCATTTACTAATAGGGTTATTTGACTCTCTGGGGTCTAACTTCTTGGCTTCTTTATATATATTTAATATTAGCCCTCTATCAGATGTAGGATTGGTAAAGATCTTTTTTCAATCTGTTGGTTGTAGTTTTGTCCTAATGACAGTGTCCTTTGCCTTACAGAAGCTGTGCAATTTTATGAGGTCCCATTTGTTGATTCTTGATGTTAGATCATAAGACATTGGTATTCTCTTCAGGAAATCCTCCACAGTGCCCATGTGTTCAAGGCTCCTTCCCACTTTTTCTTCTATTTGTTTGAATGTATCAACTTTTATATTGAGGTCCTCGATCCACTTGAATTTTACCTTTTTAGAGGGTGGTAAGTATGAATCCATTTGCATTCTTCTACATGCTGGCCTACAGTTGAAACAGCACCATTTGTCGTAACTGCTATCTTTTTTCTACTGGATGGTTTTTATCTCCTTTGTCAAAGACCAAGTGGCCATAAGTGTGTGTGTTCATTTCTGGGTCTTCAAGTCTATTTATTCCATTGACCTACCTGCCTGTCTCTGTACCAATACCATACAGATTTTTATCACTATTGAGCTTGAGATCAGGGATGGTTATTCTCCCAGAAGTTCTTTTATTGTTGAGTATATTTTTTGCTATTCCGGAATTTTTTTTATTCCAAATGAATTTGCAAATTGCTCTTTCTAACTCTATGAAGAATTAAGTGGGAATTTTGATGGGGATTATATTGAATTTGTAGATTGGCTTTGGCAAGATGGCCATTTTTAATATATTTTTTTATATCACAGATTACATTGATGGATTTCAGTAGATTGAACCATCCTTGCATCCCTGGGATGAAGCCTATTTGATCATGACAGATGATCATTTTGATGTGTTCTTGGATCTGGTTTGTGAAATTTTTATTAAGTATTTTTGCTTCAATATTCATTAGGAAAATTGGTCTGTACTTCTCTCTCTTTGTTGGGTCTTTGTGTGATTGTGGCTTCATAGAAGGAATTGGGTAGTTTTCCTTCTGTTTCTATTTTGTGGAATAGTTTGGACAGTATTTGCATTAGGTCTCCTATGAAGGTCTGATAGATTTCTCCACTACACCCATCTGGTCCTGGGCTGTTTCTTGATTGGGAGTCTTTAAATAACTGTTTCTATTTCTTTAGGAGTTATGGGACTGCTTAGATGGTTTATCTAATCCTGATACTTTGGTACCTGGTATCTGTCTAAAAAATTATCCATTTCATCCAGATTCTCCAATTTTGTTGAATATAGGATTTTATAGTACAATATGGTAATTTTCTTAATTTCCTCAGATTCTTTTATTATGTCTCCATTTTAAATTCTGATTTTGTTAATTAGGATACTTGTGTGACCTCTTTTTAGTGTGGCTATGGGTTTATCTCATTTGTTGATTTCTCACAGAACCAGTTCCTGGTTTTGTTGATTCTTTGTATAGTTCTTTTTTGTCTCTACTTGGTTGATTTCAGCCCTGAGTTTGATTGTTTCATGACATCTACTCCTCTTGGGTATATTTGCTTCTTTTTGTTCTAGAGGTTTTAGGTGTGCTCTTAAACTGCCAGTGTATGCCCTCTCTAGTTTCTCTTTGGAGGCACTCACAGCTATGAGTTTTCCTCTTAACACCAATTTCATTGTGTCCCACAAGTTTGGCTATGCTGTGTCTTCATCTTCATTAAATTCTGAAAAGTCTTTAATTTCTTTATTTCTTTCTTGACCAAGTTTTCATTGAGTAGAATGTTGTTCAACTTCCATGTGTACGTGGACTTTCTATCATTTTTGTTGTTATTGAAGAGCAGCCTTATTACATGGTGTTCTGACAGGATGCATGTGATTATTTCAATCTTCTTATAGCTCTTAAGGTCTGTTTTATTACTGATTATATGTTCAATATTGGAGAAGGAACCATGACGTGTTCAGAAGAAGGTGTTTTTTTCCTTCTTTCTTTCTTTTTTTTTTTTTTTTTTTTTTTTTTTTTGGCTGGGGACCGAACCCAGGGCCTTATGCTTGCTAGGCAAGCACTCTACCACTGAGCTAAATCCCCAACCCCGTTTTTTTTCTTTTTAGGATGAAATGTTTTGTAGATATCTATTAAATTCATTTGGTTCAACTTTTGTCACTTTCTCTATGTCTCTGTTTAGTTTATGTTTCCATGTTCTGTCCATTGCTGAGAGTGAGAGTGGAGTGTTCAATTTTCCCACTATTATTGTGTGAGTTGTAATATGTGCTTCGAGCTTTTATAAGGTTTCTTTTATGTATGTGCTGTTACATTTGGAGCATAAATGTTCAGGATTGAGAGTTCATTTTTGTTTATTTTTCCTTTGATGACTGACTATGAAGTATCCTTCCTTATCTTTTCTGATAACTTTTGTTTGAAAGTCAATTTTATGAGATATTTGAATGGCTATTCCAGCTTGTTCCTTGGGACCATTTTCTAGCCTTTTAGTCTGAGGTAGTGTCTGTCTTTGTCACTGAGGTGTGTTTCCTGTATGCAGCATAATGCTGGGTCCTCTTTACATGTCTAGTCTGTTAGTCCATCTTTTTGTTAGGGAATTGAATACATTGTTGTTAATGGATATTAAGCAATAGTGATTGTTTTTTACTGTTACTTTTGTTGTTGGAGGTGGAATTATGTTTGTGTGTCTATCTTCTTTTGGGTTTGTTGCAAGAAGATTACTTTTTTGATTTTTCTAGAGTATAGTTTCCCTACTTGTGTTGGAGCTTTCCATCTATTATTCTTTGTACATCTGGATTTGTGGAAAGATGTGTGAATTTGGTTTCATCATGGAATATCTTGTTTCTCCATCTGTGGTAACCAAGAGGTTTGCTTGATCTATTAGCCTGGGCTGGCATTTATGTTCTCTTAGGGTCTGTATGACATCTGCTCAGGATCTTCCACCAAAATCTTCTGAAGTACTAATTCTAATGTGGGTGTAGGCATAACTGACTGAGTGCCCATTAAAAAATAATGAGGTGTTAAAATCACACAGCAGATATCCTCCTAGATCTGTTTGAATCTTTTCATTTTGCTTGCCTATAGAAGAAGATTTCATGAACAGATTTCTGTAGAACTGCATGGAACAATGTAGTTGTTTTGTTTTAGTCTTATCACTAAAATCTAGGAAAAGCAACAATCAGTAGAGTCAGGCATTAAATTCTGCTGTCCTCCCTTGATTTCAATGTATAACCAGGAGTTCTCCTTGATGTTACTTCTGTCTGCTCGGTACCTATAGCTTAGGCTACCCCAACAAAATATCACGGAATTCAATAATAGAAAGTCATACTCTTACATTTATGAGGCTTGATATCAGAGATCATTGATACAGTCAACAAGGATGATTTCTTCGAGGGTCATCTTCCTAAAGCAGGTAACAGTCTGTTCTGTTTCTTCAAGTAGAAAAAAGAACAACATGAAATGAATTTACCTTAAAGAGTTGGCAGTATATTCAAGTTATGACTACATTCTTCCAATTCATTTATTTTCTCAGTTCTAGTTGTAGGTTATATAAATGTCACATATCAGTATTTTTGCATCTTGCTTTTATTGAGACAGAAGTTAGTCAATTGAGAGAAAAAGATGTTGCAAGTTTCAAAGTAAACTACAGTGTGAAGGGTTTTGGAGGAAAATATTTACAAAGAGAAGTCTATAAAATTTTACAGATGTCTCCATATGTGTGTTAGGCATGCTGTGGACATTAAATCATCGTTGTTATTACTGTTCTCCTGTATTTAAAATACAGTTTGAGTCCCTACCAAAAAGGAATCCAGTATGGAAAATGTGGTGTGGATAACAAAACAGTTCTACCCTAGCAGGCAGAATATAAGATACTCTGACTGTAAACATTTATGTTCTTAGGCTTCTACAAAAAAGATATATTAGAAAAAATCTTAAGAAAAGTATGTATGTTGCTTAAAAATCACAAAAAAATATATAACTCAAATTTGATCTGTGATCAATTTTTGCCTGTTTATTTTATTAAAATTGGCAAAATTAACAATAAATTGCATATAATTCAAAATATATCAGTCAGTTAGCCACTTCCTCTGTTCAACTGGCATCAGGGGTCTGGAATTCACATTGATAACCAAAATGATGTGGCACCATTGGTTTTTTTTTTTTTTAACAGTATATGTTTTCTTTGTTTTAATTAGTATAACATCCATGTTGAACAGAAAAAACTTTTACTAAACAAATGTTTTTAGACCTGCATGAAATCTAGTGAAGATGGTGGAACCAGACTACCTAGCTTGCTCAGCAATCCTATTCCCATGGTTTACTTTTAGAGGTTATG